>NW_006201619.1:0-3068 GCF_000334495.1 Tupaia belangeri chinensis | reverse complement strand
GAGTAGTTTATAGGGGCCATGGTGCAAGCAGGGAGACTAGTAGGGAGAAGCTGTACTGGATAAAGACAGCACAGGAGGGTGATTTAGACCAGGGGCATGGTGGGGAGGTAGAGAAAGAAACAGTGGACAGTATGAACTGACAGGACTTGCTGACAGAGTGAAGGTGAGGCAAAGGGGGATGCTAAGAATGACCTCGTATGTCTGCCTTTAGGTAAATGGTGGTACCGTTTAATGAGATAAAGATTTGAGGAAGAGAGAGTGGAAAGACTTAGGTAAAGGCCAAGCTTCATAGGGTAAAAAACATATCTATATGAAAGTAGAAATGGAATATGATGGATGATAACATGCATGATTAAGCCACTATGCAGTGTATTCTAGATGGGAAACCACATTTAGTATGTTGTGATGATGCTCAGGGAATGAATGTAAATTAATTAAAAACAAATTTCAGAAGAAAAAAACAAAAAGGACCAAGCTTGGAGTGATGGGTGAGAATCAAGTCCAAAGAGGACAGGTCAAGAGTGCTGTGCCCATGAGATTCCAAAAGGCAGATGCCAAGCCAGTGGCTGGACATGATGAGTAAGGGACTCGGGAGAGAGGCCTGGACTAGCAAAACAAATGCAAAAGCTCAGCCTTCGGACGGAACTTGAAGTCATGGTCATGAATACAATCACCTGAGAGGTACAATAAATAGAAGAGAAAAATGAGAATTCAGGACCAAGCTCTGAGAACTCCCAACATTTCTAAGTTATTTAGAAGAATAAGAGCCAGCAAAGAGGTCTGAGAAGGAGCAAATGATGAGATCAGAGAAAATCAGGACACCGGTACGGCAAAATGTTTCAAAGAAGGAACGCTCAACTCTTTTTCAAGACTGCAGAGATCAACAAGAACAATGTCCACTAGATTCGGAAAACGAAGGTCTCCTGTGACCTTGCCAAGTACGGCTTTAGAGGCACGGCTGAGCAGAAGCCAGAATGGACTGGACGTCCAGGAGGCAAAGAAGTGGCGCTTACAGTGAGAAGTTCTGAGATGGTAAGAGACAAGGGGGCAGAGAGGGGAGAGGCAGTAATGAAGGGCTCTACCTAGCGTATGTCAGTGTGCTGGTGATGGTGGTGCTACAGGACACACGACGCGCCCAGAGGGGAGCCCCCGAGTAGGAGGGAATGGCTCAGCTCTAGAGTCAGTGCTGGGAGGAGGGACGCCTCCTCTGCTGGACCAGGGTAAGGTAGAGAGAGGTTCCCGTCTCTGGCCTCAGCACTTACACTTAATGAAGGTCTGACTGAGTCAGTTTGTCACCAGGTATCTTTGTTTCTCTGGGGCTCCAGGGGGAGTGTTTCCAAGGCTCCCCACTCCCTTGCCTTCACCCTTCCTGCGTATGTAACCGGCCAGCTGAGGCACGGATCCTGACCTGTCGGCTCTGGCCAGGGAACTGGCTGATTTTGCAGGGAGCACCTTAGGCAGAAGTGCTTTTCTCGACACCTCTGTGGGTATGACAAGCACTGAGCATTTTCTAGGTCCTTCTTCAGAATAATTTTAATTTATTTTACAGAGTGCTAAGCTCTTCTGTATTATTTAAATTTTTTAAATAACATTTTCTCTTTTAAACAATTACAAAAATATATGATTGTTGTAGAAAATCAGAATACATAAAACAGAAGAACAAATATAAAAGCTTAAAAGTGAGCTAGATAAATATTTATTAAGCAGAACATAAAAAGTGAAAACATAAAGAGAAAAACTGTTCAATTAAACTACATTCATTTATCTCCTTTTGTCTTGTTTTTCTAATTAGACTACGTTGAAATGAAGAACTTTCGTTTATCAGAAGACACTGTATGTCCCCACTCAGTGTATACCAAATGTCCACTCTGTGACAATAACTGAAAGTTTCAACAACATAAAAATAGAAAAGACAAGTGTAGATGCCAAAGACTGTGTGGGAGGGGCTCAGGAAAAAAGCATTTAACAGAGATATAGGAATGTAAAGTTCTTTGTTGAAAATGATGTATGTGGTAAAATCCTTGATTATCACACACTGTATGCATGCTCTGAAAAGCCGTATTGTATGCCATAAAGCATACAATTAAATGTAGAGAAGAAATTACAAAATTAAGACAACCTTGAGAGAATATAAAGACAAAAGCATAGAAGTTATTTGCAATACATTCATCTGGTAAAGGATTCTTTTATAGAAAATATACAGAACTCCTAAAATTAAAAAAGACAAGCAACCACAAGTAAGATGGGTGAAAGATTTGAACAGGCATTTCCCAGGAGAATTACCCAAACAGCCAATAAGCACATGAAGACAAGCTTTACCTCATGAATCATCAAGGAAATGCGGAACTTGAATGTGGTAGCACTACGACCAGGCAGGAAGGCTTACAGTGAGCGCCAAGCTACACCAAGAATTGATGAGGAGGTGGTGGACCTACGGCTCATGAAGATGTGACCTCTCTGACCATGTGAATGGTGTGAACAGCTGCCTTCGTACAGCCCGTGCTCCAGTAAATCCACTCCTAGGTACATATCCAAAAGAAATGTGGACATTTGTTCACCAAGAGACATTCACTAGGAATGCCCACAGCAGCTCTATTTACAATAGACACAAGCTGGAAATGACAAAAATGCCTCTCTATAGCCACACAGTAGAGTACTACACAGCAACAAACAAGCAATCTAAAGTTACATAAAGAACAATTATCTAATGACCATAATGTTAGGCAAAAGAAGACAGACATGAGAGCATTGTTTACCTAAAACACCAAAAGGCAGAGCCGCGCTGCAGTGTTCAATTCAGGCTCATGCTCACCCTGGGAGGTACAGTGACCGGAAGCACAAGAAGCCCCTTGGGGCTGATGATGTTTCGATTTCTCAGTTCTAGTTACTTACAAAGTGTGCTCACACTGTGAAGATTCGTCACAATGTACACTTGCTATTTGTGTACTTCTCTGTATGTATTTTATTTTAATAAAACAATTACTTAATCACTCTGAAATCTCTTTTTTTATCATTAAAAGAGAATTATTGGGACCAATAGTTAGCATAATGATTATGTCGCTGGACTC
>NW_006201618.1:0-639 GCF_000334495.1 Tupaia belangeri chinensis | reverse complement strand
AGTATATTCTGGATGGGAAATCACACTTTATGCTGTGATGACGCTTAAGGAGTGAATGTAAATTAATTCTAAAAAATGTTTCAGAAATAAATAAATAAAATGTATGCCTAACTGGCAAAAAAGGATAAGCTATTTGCTGATGATAATATATATAGTAATATCTTTGTCTTGACTGACATGGATGGTATTTGTGTTGGAAAAAAATGTATACTATAAAGACATATGATTAAATGCCAATACATTTTTTTAAATAAAAAAAAGTTCAAGGAAAATGGAATTATAGTACAAGTTTATTTGGTTGCAAAAACTTTTGAAATTCATGTATAGTTTTTTTTTCAAAATACACATTTAAATGATCCTTCACATCTTAAAACATCCCTGCCCCTGCTAGTTACTTTCTATTATGACACTCTGCCTAGTCTTTTCTCAGCAGTTTTCACAACCTATTGTGACCTTGGTTTGGCTTATCTGGGTTCTTGTATCTCTCCCATTACGTTAAGAGCAAACTTTGAGATAAAGAATATTATCTGTTTTAATCACCTCACACAGAGCCTGGCAAATTCTAGTTGTTCAAGACATCTTTGCTGAATGAAAATGGACTATTATCTTCATGCCAGGAGATAAAGTTAAAAAGATACT
>NW_006201617.1:0-1414 GCF_000334495.1 Tupaia belangeri chinensis | reverse complement strand
CTCAGCAAAATTGGCATACAAGGGTCATTTCTCAACACAATAAAAGCTATCTATGGAAAACCCATCGCGAATATCATCCTGAATGGAGAAAAACTGAAAGCTTTTCCACTAAAAACGGTTACAAGACAAGGATGCCCACTTTCTCCACTCCTTTTCAACATAGTATTGGAAGTCCTCGCCAACACAATCAGAAAAGAGGAAAAAATTAAAGGCATCCAAATAGGAAAAGAAGAGGTGAAACTCTCTCTATTCACAGATGACATGATTGTGTACATAGAAGACCCAATGATTTCCATGAAGAAATTTCTGGCAGTAATGCACGAATACAATAAAGTTGCAGGATACAAAATTAATATACAAAAGTCTATAGCATTGCTACATACAAACAACAGGCAGACAGAGATAGAACTGAAAAAAGTTGTTCCATTTACCATAGCCACCAAAAGTATAAGATACTTACGGATAAATCTAACCAAAGAAGATAAAGACCTCAGAGCTGGGCTGGCAGCGGTGGCTGGCCGTGTGTGCACTCTCGGGATGGAGGGCGAGCGCCGGTCATCGCAGGTGCACTCCTTGGGCCTCTGGGCCCGGGAGCAGCGCTCCTTTGCCAGGTAGCAGTGGCTCCTCCGTCCTGCTGCAGGCCGAGGTGCTGGATCTGGACGAGGACGAGGATGACCTGGAGGTGTTCAGTAAGGATGCCTCACTGATGGACATGAACTCCTTCAGCCCTGTGATGCTGACATCCCCCTTATCAATGATAAACCAAATCAAGTTTGAAGATGAGCCAGATTTAAAGGATCTCTTCATTACAGTGGATGAACCTGAAAGCTATGTCACTACAATTGAAACTTTCATTACTTAACAAATTATTACTAAGACATCTCGTGGGGAATTTGACTCCAGTGAATTTGAAGTTAGAAGACGTTATCAAGATTTCCTTTGGTTGAAGGGAAAACTTGAGGAAACACACCCCACTCTGATTATTCCACCATTGCCAGAAAAATTTATAGTGAAAGGAATGGTGGAACGCTTTAATGATGACTTCATTGAGACACGCAGAAAGGCTTTACAAAAGTTTTTGAACCAAATTGCTGATCATCCAACTTTAACATTTAATGAAGACTTCAAAGTTTTTCTCACTGCACAAGCTTGGGAACGCTTCACACAAGAAGCAAGGGCCTGGGTTCCTGAGCAGGATGGGGCAGACCATCAGAGCTGTGGCATCCTCAGTGACAGGAGTTAAAAACTGCCCCGAGGAGTTCATGGAAATGAATCACTTTATCGAGATATTTAGCCAGAAAATAAATTTGAAAGATAAAATATCTCAGAGAATTTACAAAGAAGAACAAGAATATTTTGACAAAATGAAAGAATATGGCCCAGTACATATTTACCAGACTAACTGAGATGGAAG
>NW_006201616.1:0-303 GCF_000334495.1 Tupaia belangeri chinensis | reverse complement strand
GTTGATGAAGTTGTGTATAGTATTCTTAACTTGCCTGCTGTGTGCCATATCTCATTTTTAGTAAAATTTCTTTCCAGTCTAAATGATGCATAGTGATTGAATGTATAAATAATAATAATTTTTAAAAATCTCTCTTTTGTAAGCCAAATAATAATATTATTGAATGTATAAAAGAAAATGGTATAAAAGAATTTAAAAATTTTTAAAAATATCTCTTTAAAATATAAATAAAAATCAAGATTAAATATCCACACAGTGTGTATAGCCACACAATATTTGTCAGATTATAAATGACCAATCAGG
>NW_006201615.1:330-786 GCF_000334495.1 Tupaia belangeri chinensis | reverse complement strand
AAAAAAAAAAAAAAAGAACAAAATTTGATTTTGTTGTGTCCCAGTTTTTATTCTCCATTTTATAGTTGCCTGTTTTATCTTATTTATTTCCTTCTCTCTGCTAGCTTTTCCTAGTTCCTAAGGATAGAAAACTAGGTTATTGACATGAGATTTTTCTTAGTTCCTAGAGACAGAAAGTTAGGTTGTTACTATGAGGTTTTGCCCCTCTCTTTGTATAGAGTCACTCCTTTCCTCCTACTCTCTGCCTTCTACGCGCCCGCCAGTGCTGGTGGGTTGTGCTTCCGTTTCCATTTTTATCAAGCAGGGCATTCTAAGCTCCCTCTGGATTTCCTCTTGGACCCATGGGTTGGCTATCACCTTATCAACCAGCAAGTTCACTGGCTAATGTCTTTCTTTTCTTTTTCTTTTTTTTTTTGAGAGGTTTTTTTTGCTATAGGGGGGGTGCACTCGCCAGAC
>NW_006201615.1:0-273 GCF_000334495.1 Tupaia belangeri chinensis | reverse complement strand
CACAATCCCTTCGCCTCCATTCTCCTCTCGGCATCTTGGGCACACGCGCCCGGTGTGAGTTTGTTAAACCGCTGGGTCTGGGACTCGAACCATGGTCTACTACGTGGGAGTCCAGCGACATAGCCATTATGCTAACTGCTGGTCCCATTGCTGGCTAATTTCAATGTCTCCAGGTTTTCTAGATTTCCTTTCCCTGTCAGTTTGTAGTGATTCTATTGTTGATTTAGATACTTTTTCAGGTAGTTGTGTGAAGTCATTGCCTGCTCTGTGTAG
>NW_006201614.1:0-1554 GCF_000334495.1 Tupaia belangeri chinensis | reverse complement strand
AAATAAATAAATAAATAAAAATTTAAAAACTAATTAGAGCTCTTATTTAACATTTATCCTTAGTATGAATTATGAGAAGTGAAATGAGAGCCTATTTTTTATTCCCACCACCTGGGTGTAGAGTAAATATTAAGCTGTATTATCTGCCTGGAGGATCTAAGGAAATTATAGGCACTGTTTAAGAAATAGCAAAGGTGAACATAATTCAGCCATCACAAAGTTCTCTTAACAGAACCATATTGTATATCCATCCATAAGCTGGTACAGGTTCCCTGCTAACAGCTCAAACCTGGAATTTTCTCAGGTCTTATCCTTGGGTGAAAAGGGCCACTTCACCATGATGGAGACATAAAATGCAAAAGCCCTTCTTTCTGGCCTCACGATGGGACAGACTCCCAATTACTGTTTATTCTCATGGTCAAGTCAAGACTTGACTTTACCTGAAATCATTTCCATGCCTAGCTCTGCCCTTTTCTTTTTCTGCCTCCCTCACTCTCTAAGTTTTTCCTGAGAGTACTCAATAATCACTACTTGAATGAGCCCCATTGCAAGCTCTACTCCACTAAATGGCCTGAGGATACCACCTTTACCAAATAATAAGGAACAAACAATGGTAGGGGGGGTCCCAACATGATAGAGAAGCTCAGTGGTGGCTGTCCTCTGCAGGCTGGAGCTGAGCTGACAAGAGGAGATGCTCTTACAGATTTGGGCTGTTTATTCTCAATACGGATGATAGGATTGCAGAGTAGTAGAGGCCAAACAAGAGCACTTATCACTAGAGGGACATAGTTACCACTATGGGCAACAAGGTGGTCAGAATACCAACCAGAGTAACTGACCAAAAAAATCAGTGAAGATGATTCTCCATAGACAGAGCACAGAATTCACAGAGGCGAAGATTTGCAGGCATGAAGGATATCACTTACATATAATCTAAGGAAATCAAGAGCATGTGAGCAGAAGGTCAGCCAGGCCAATAAACAGTCAAGATGCTTTACCCAGTTCTCAGATCTCAGCCAAGTCTCACACCAGAACCAATCCATTCAAAAAGAGGCTGAGGGGCACATAAAGGAGGAAATCAGAGTGAGGAGGTATGCAGACCAGCAGGATCAGAGCTTATATGTGTAGGGTCCAATCAGAACAGTGGCCACGGAAGGTCAGAATATTAGTTCTATCTGGGTAGATTCATCAAGTAAATAAATATATTGAGCACAATGAGAGCCAAAATTCTCATTGTTGGACAAGGCAAATACACATTAAAACAAGGAGAGCAGAAATGAACCCTTTGGTTTGGATTGGATTAGTGGTATAGGTGTAAACTAATTATTTTCAATATATACCTGTACAAATCCCCATATTTACCATATAATATGTACAGGTATAAATGCACACACACAAAAATCTCTGGCAACTAAGGGGGCCAGGAAACAACATACTTCAATAGATCTTAGTTTCTAAATCCATTTAATGGGAACAAAGCTACTTGGGGGCAGGGGTGATGACTGATTGCAGGACCATAGTAAGAAAAGAATTACATGACCCTGGAAAAGTTTT
>NW_006201613.1:0-1139 GCF_000334495.1 Tupaia belangeri chinensis | reverse complement strand
GTTTGTGTATTTGCTACATGTGGTACCAGCCAATAGATATATCTGTTAGCCCCTCTAATTCTAATATAATGGAAAAACACTAATAGTTTTATGTCAGAGAGAGTTGATATGTGGATTTTATTAATTCCAACCTTCCCATGATGCAGACTAGGAAATAGTCAAGAGGAAAAATGACTTTCCAGACCAGAATTATTACAGACCAGAATTCAGACTGTTTGAAGTTGTATGTCATAATGCCTCTCCTCTTTTTGTGTAATGCTCCCAACCCTTAAGTTTGTGTATTTGCTACACGTGGTACCAGCCAATAGATAATATAGGTATTAGAGCTACACACACCTGGTGACAACCCCAAAGATAGATGCTGGAACTATCTCCATTGTGCAAGTAGGGAGACAAGGGAGGCCCTGGCACACATAATGGCTTGTCCATTATGAAAACAAGGAGGAGCCAGGAGCAAGCTTGTTCTTGATCCTCAGAACTGAGAGCCTTCCTGATCTGCAGGTGGATTGTGTAGTATAACTTTGTTCAATGTGGATAAAGCATGGAATGAGTGTGAGTAGTCAACAGCCCAGATGAGTCCTTGGGGAGATATCATCTGAGGATCCTGCATGGCCTGCTATTTCAATGAGTGCTCCCTTCCCTACAATACAATGCCACCTTGGCCTCTTGCTGGCTATGTGTTAGGAAGGTCACTTCACCTCTGTGGTCCTGAATTTTGTCCTGTGAAAACTAAGGTAAAAAGAAAACCAACATACAAGGTCATTTAAAGGTCAGAAACAAGCAATGGGAAGTGCAGCACCAGTATTGGCCTTGTGGGAAGAACTGTCAAAGGGCTATGCTTTCTCTTGTTTATGATTTTCTTGTATACTTCTTTAACAGAGCAAGACTATATGAAAATATCATAAGTGCAGCATTGACAGGAATAGAATTAATCCACCTACCTATATACATCTCACCAGTTTTATTAGTACTAACTTGCATATATGTTTCTGTGTATGTGCATGTTTAATTTTTTAGTATTTTGTTCCATATGTAGACTTATTTCTCTATTAACATAGTGAAAATACAAATGTTTTAAATCATACAGTTATCTCCTCTTGTCCTCCTTTAACAGCACCCCACTTTCCTTCTGCTCACCA
>NW_006201612.1:0-896 GCF_000334495.1 Tupaia belangeri chinensis | reverse complement strand
CAGATAGCTAATAGCAATGCAAAAAAATCATACCTATAGATCTGCAGGTTGTGTATAGAACAGGTTCAGTTGTCTTCTCTTCCTCACTGTGGAAAAGGCAGTTTTGCCTCCGTTTACATATTCATTTTAATATTTCTGATCTATAAATGTATCTGTTCTTCAAATTTTCTTTTGAACTGATGGGAACATCTTACCAATTTCCTCTTACATAAGAAGTTAAATAAAATTTTTGATGTGTGTCTATTTTATGTTTATATGAGTCATAATTTTACCTCCTTTGAAAATTATCTTTTAATATCTCTCTTAGGACATGACAACACTAGTCATAGTTTCCACTGAAACACAACAGAAGTCACCCTAGACCCTCAAACACACACAACTCATAACTAACAGTCAACAAGTCCTATCAAGTATGCCTCTAGTGCAAAGCGAAGACCATGTGGGCCCCCGTGTGAATGGACAGGCGGTGCAGCAGATGCTCAGAGCTGAACTTGCTGGCAAGTTATTTCATCTCTCTGGCTTGAGCTCCTTTATCTCTGAAACATGTAAATAATCGTTTGACATTGCTATGAGGTGAAATATATGTAGATAATATGTCCCCAGAATGTAGTAGGTGCTCATCTAAATGTCTCACAGGCTCATCTGCCCCTTATCCTCCCCTCTTCCCATTTAATTACTTGTCTAGATTACTGCTATCTGGCTTTCCTGCACTACGACCATCACCAGCCTTATTTAGACCCTCTCTCCTTCTATCTCCAGACTTCTCCCAAAATAATCTGTGAATAATGCCTGTAGTGGTCTAGCATATGATAAGAGGATATAACAAATATCTTATGTTCTCCCAGATTCACTCACTGGTTCCCAGTTTAGGAAGTTTCACATAGAGGCAATCGACA
>NW_006201611.1:0-767 GCF_000334495.1 Tupaia belangeri chinensis | reverse complement strand
GCCCTGTGGGATCCAGCTGCCTTACCCTCCATACACCTGCTGGCCCCAATTATAATTACTCCTACTCCATGGTCTCTCATGTTGCCTGTCCACTGGAAACCCATGGAACATCTTCTCGGCTGGTCATCCTGTTCTCCTTCCTGACTTTCCATCTGTAAAGAGTGACCTCACTCCTCCTGTGGGTTCAGTCCCCTACTGATCAGTCTCACTGTCATTTTCTCTCAGAAGAGCTCCCTAAAATGCACCCACCCCCCACCCCCCCCACAGCCCTATTGTGCGTGGACAGCCACCACTCCTGTGAGGCCAGCAGGATAGCTGTGTGCAGGCATCCTTACAGGTCTGGCTCCAGGGGGTAGCTTCTTAGAGAGGACAGACGTGTGTGTGTTTGTGTGTGTGGATGTGTGTCTATGTGTGAGGGAGAGGTGACAAGTGACTAGCCTGCTCCTGTCCTGTGCACACATGCACACCCCTTACTTCCTCCATCCTGGGTCATGGGTAACACGTACCTGACCCCAGAGAGACACCTAGGCCATGAAGGCACTGCATCTTTGTGTCCCCTAGGGAGGTCCCTTTAGAAAGAGGCTGACGGCCGTGTCATAAGGAGGCCCAGCTGCCCTGTGTGCACTGGTAGAGCCCAAGTGCGGAGGAGATGGGGACGGCTGACCGCCAGCCTTGTGCCCCTCACGTGGGGCTGAGATGAATGAGAGAGAACCATCATAAGCCCGTTTATCTCAATGAGCCCAGAGTCATGTCAAGCATTGCTGCAG
>NW_006201610.1:0-1282 GCF_000334495.1 Tupaia belangeri chinensis | reverse complement strand
ACAGTTTCCAATCTACATTTTATTTTTAAAAAATCATTAAAAAGTTGTTCTCTAATGGATTTCTGCTGAGAGGACAGAGTGCTATTTTTAAAGGCACAGAATTTCACAACGCACGGACTTGCATCATTCCAGCTACCTCCATTAGAGGCTGTGTCTCCATAGAATGAGAAACTAATCACTTTGAATTTCCATCCACCCTGCAGTGATGGGTTTTTTCTCAGAAGTGAAGCTTTGCTGGAGCCATGCCAAGGTGATGCTTCATAAACACAGAAATATACCCTGATGTTTCCCATTTATTTATTTGCTTCATACTACTTGTTAGCACAGAATGGCCACATGATGACCCAGCTGCCTGATAATACAGGTGAATTGAAGGAAATACTTCTTGGCAACTTCACTAGAATCAGGGTCAAATTCTTCTATCATGCAGTCAACTCTTGTCTTCATCTGTTCAGACTAGCTAAGTGAAGCATAGCAGCCATTTAAAGGATTAAAACAGTGTATGTCAGCCAGACAAAAATGAGAACTATATTCCTCCTGTCTCCATAACAGTAAAGAGTTTCAAATAACATGTTTTCAATTTAGAAATAATTGGGATTATGCTTTCATTCTTTCTCTACCATAAAGAATGAAAAATATTAACATTACAACCTACCATATGGATTATTACTAGTGTATTAATATAATTTACTGTACATTCTGGGAGGTCTTCTGAGAGAAACAATCTCTCTGTTTTACTGAATATGATCCTCACAGATGATGGGCCAACCCCTGCAGAGGTTGAATTATCTTTACTAATGTTCCACAGTTACTGCTTATTTTTTTTTCTTTTTGAGAGATTTTTCACTATAGGGTGTGTGCACTTGCCAGAGAGACAGAGAAACAGAAAGCAACAAATCACCCCCTAGTGGGGATAACCATGCCACAATCCCTCCTCCTCTATTTTCCTCTTAGGATTTTGGGCATGCACATACACATGCTCAGCGTGAGTTTTAAGCCACTGAGTCCAGGACTTGTACCATAGTTCACTACATGGGAGTCCAGCAACATAAGCATTATGCCTTCTGCTGGTCCCTACTCCTCTTTTTTACCTAACCATTTAGCCATGGAATGGGTCAGTGTTTCCTCACCCTTTTTGTTTTCCTTTCATTATTGCCCTCCTGAGGACAATTTTTATTTTAATTTTGACTGACTAATAGTTACACATGTTTATGAGGCCGAGAGTCATTTTCAGTATATGTATACAATGTGCAATAATCGAATCAGGGTTCTAATCATATCT
>NW_006201609.1:0-433 GCF_000334495.1 Tupaia belangeri chinensis | reverse complement strand
TCCCATAAATGTCTTGCCTTTTATTTTTTTCTTTAATGTCTTTCCTCACATTCTCCTCCTCCTCCCACCCTCTTCCTACACTAACTCAGCATTCAATTTGCCAGTGCTCAGCTGGCCTCAGAATCCCAGAAGTGGATAGGGCACATTCTCATCATTCTGCCAGGACATGAGATTTAAGTTAACTTTTTATTGTGTACCTATTTATCACATTATTAGATATTTTAAAATCTAGAATCTAACTAAAGTTTTCTATCCAACCAGATATGAAGACATAGTATAAATATTCTTGGGAATACAACTTTTCAGAATATTTACCTTGTAAAACCTGTAATCAGATTGCTTTGAAGAAAGTGATTACTAAGAGAAAAGAATGACACAAGGGATGTTTTAGTTATGTATGGTGTAATGTAATTAGGTACCTTGGAAACATTTT
>NW_006201608.1:0-635 GCF_000334495.1 Tupaia belangeri chinensis | reverse complement strand
AGGAGGATATAGAAAGCCTAAATAGGCCAATCACAAGCCAGGAGATTGAATCCATAACCACCAGGACTCAAACCGCAGTTGACTACATGGGAGTCCAGCGACATAGCCATTATGTCAACTGCTGGTCCCGTCTACTCAAATTATTTTTAAAGATTCAAAGGAAGGAACCCTCCCAAATTCATTTTATGAAGCCTCCATCACCCTCATCTCCAAAATAGATAAGAACATAACAAAAAAGGAAAACTACAGACCAACATCTCTGATGAGTATAGATGCAAAAAGGCTCAACAGGATACTAGCAAATTGTATCCAACAACATATAAAAAGGATTATACATCACAACCAAGTAGGCTTTATTCCAGGGATGCCAGGTTGGTTCAACATATGCAAAACCATAAATGTAACACACCATATTAACAGGAAGAAAGATAAAAAGTATGTGGTCATATACATTGATGCAGAAAAGAATATGATAAGATACAACATCCTTTTATGATCAAGACTCTCAGCAAAATCGGTAATAGAAAGATCACTTTTCAACACAAATAAAGCTAGCTATGTAAAAAACATCGTGAATATCATCGCAAAGAAGAAAAGATGAAAGCTTTTCTATGAAAACTTGGTACAAGACAAGG
>NW_006201607.1:0-1281 GCF_000334495.1 Tupaia belangeri chinensis | reverse complement strand
AATAATGTCTTTTCAACTGTGTGTGTGTGTGTGTGGGGGGGAGCTGGCCTAATTTCAGCAAGCACAAAATATGTAGTGTCCTCCCAAAGGAGGGAATGCACTGGGGACTAATTGGTTTTATGATCTTAACTCAATCCACTTTTTTTCAGCTTTACCCACTTACTCTAGACTTTCTAGGTTTGCAGGTCTCCAACTCTGGAGATTAAGATTTTGTCTAAACAGTGGTTTTCCTTCTCTTTAGTATTTCCCTCAGTACACTTAAGTTTCCACCTTTATCAGCTCTGCTTTCTACCAGCTTTTAAGACAAAAATTATGGTCTCTTGCTGTTACCTGTTCCCTTTGTACCCATCTGATTGCTTTTCTCTTTAGTTTTATTTATTTCTTCTGGAGAGAGAGAGAGAAGAGAGGGACATGGGAGAGAAAGACAGGAATCTCCCACAGGGTCTTCACTCACAGCCCATCCCCAGTCTGAGCCAGCTGAGATCCCTGGGTGTACAGGGAGACCTCCTGAGAATGGCCTGTGACCTTCCCACAGGCTTCAGCATCTCAGGGCCCCTTGTGACTGTGTGTCTGCAGGGGCCTGAGTGTCTGTTTTGGGAGCCTAGAAGTATTTGAGGAGGGAGTAGAGGAAATCCCTTGCCTTCCAGGTAGACCACCTGCTGTGGTTCTAAGTGGTCTGTTCTCACCAGAGCTCACAGGAGGCTCTTCCCAGTGCAGTAATGTTGGGAGGGGACCTTGAAGGTGGGAGGCCCAGGACCTGTGCTGTGGGCTGTGAGTGTGTGTGTGTGTGTGTGTGTGTGTGTGTGTGCTGTTCAGCACTGCACTGACTAGGAGGGACTGGAATGGTTACTCCAAGAACAGGTTGCTCTAAAGGGAGGCTTTGTCTGCTTTCTCAGGCTCCTGGTCCCCTCATGTCCCCTCCAGGCTGTGACATAGTGGGTCCCCTCACAGCAGTCCACACCAGCTGCCCAGTCTGAACCTTCCTGCCTGCACAACAGACAGCACACAACTTCTTTCCTGCATGGTCGCACAGTGTCAGGGGCCACCTGAGAGCAGGGCACTGAGACCCTGCTCAACTTCTCTTCAACCAGACTGGCAGGGAGGGAGGGATGTGGGACAGAGAGGGAGGAGCCAGGACAGATGAGGTGGGGGGAAGTGGCCTGAGGTGGCCCTGGGGACAGGGAAGGTGAAGGGGAGGTCTGTGGGCTGGGGAAGGGGCCTGGAAAGTGGGGTGAGCATGGGGCAGGGGGTGGGGTGAGGGGATAGGGACAGAGCAGGACT
>NW_006201606.1:0-455 GCF_000334495.1 Tupaia belangeri chinensis | reverse complement strand
ATACTACTGTGTTATTCAGTATCCATCCATTAACCCTTTCTGTGCTATGACACACCCTCACCATTATAAGTGACATCTGGGTTAGAATATTAGAACATTCTGAAAGGATGCAAGTTAACTATTGTATACAAACCTAACACTGCTTCATTAAGAAGGGCATAATTTGATCAGATAAGAAAGAGTAAATGAAACAGAGACTAACACAAACATACTGTGTAAACTGGGTCTTATTTTTTTGAATTGGTCATCTTCAAAATTTCTAGATTTCTTCTAAAATATAGAAAAATATGACCAAGGAATTTATGACAGTGGCATAGTTGGGCTTATTTTGTTCCAAATTTCTAAATTCTCAGAACTAAAAGATTGGGAATTTTCTTTCAGTTGCTTAAAAAATGAGTGTTGGTATATTTGTTATAAAGAAGAATATTAAGCAATTTAAAAACACAGCAAGATTT
>NW_006201605.1:0-897 GCF_000334495.1 Tupaia belangeri chinensis | reverse complement strand
AATTGAGACAGAATTGAAGAAAACAATCCCACAATAGCCACAAAACAAATAAAACATCTAGGAATAAATAGGAATAAGGCTTACCAAAGATGTAAAAGATCTCTACAAGGAAAACTCTGAAACACTTGAAAAAGAAATTAAAAACAATATGAAAAAGAGGAAAAACATCCCGTGTTTCTGGATTAGAAGAATTAATATAATCAAGATGTCAATCCTGATTTCCCAAATTAATCTACAAATCCTATGAGACCCCAATCAAACTGCCAGAGATCTTCCTCACAGAAATAGAAAAAGCAATCATAAAATATATTTGGAATAATAAAAGGCCCTGTATTGCCAAAGCAATACTGCGCAATGGGAATAAAATAGGAAGTATCTCTCTTCATGGTCTCAAAACTCATTACAAAGCTGGGATAATTAAAGCAGCATGGTATTGGTATGCTGTTTTAATTTAAAAAAAATGGTATTTTCACAAACACATAGAACACATACAAGTAGACCAATGGTAGAGAATTTAGGCCCCCAAATGAACCCCAAATCATACAGCCAACTGATCCTTGACAAAGGGCACAAGACAATTCAGTGTAAAAGAAAAAAAATATCTTCAGCTAATGATGCTTGGAGAACTGAATATCAACCTGCAGAAGAATGAAACTGGACCCTTATCTCTCCCCAGTAACAAAAATCAAGTCAAAATGGATTGAAGCTCTAAAAATCAAACTTCAAACTATAAAACTACTGGTGGAAAACAGAGAAAACTCATGAAGACCTTGAAGTAGGCAAAGACTTCTTTACAAAGAACCCCAAACCACAGGCAGTAGTTACCAAAATAGACAAATGGACTATATTAGGCTGAGAAGCTTCTACAAAGAAAAGAAACAATAATTAGAGTGAGAA
>NW_006201604.1:0-639 GCF_000334495.1 Tupaia belangeri chinensis | reverse complement strand
TACTCATTAAATATCTACATGTTTGTGTGCCTCAGAAGAAAATCTTCTCAGCATTAAGGACAAATAAATACTCATTAAATATCTACATGTTTGTGTGCCTCAGAAGAAAATCTTCTCAGCATTAAGGACAAATAAATTTATTTTCCTTTCAATTCATTTCATACTAAAGTCTTGTAAGGTTTTTTCTTTTTTCCCCCAGAAAACAATGATACATATTTGTCATATTTTCAAATTTACCTAGCTTCACAATTATGTTGTCTGTTGTACCAACCCCTTTCTCCCATCCTGTTTTGGGGAGGCATCCCTATCAGAACCCTTTTTTATTGAGCATCTCTGACTGTTTTTTCTCCAAGCCTGAGGCATAGCTCTGTCATCCCAGACACAACTCTTTCTTGGATCACATTTGTGTTTTCTTTTCTGGAAATATTTATAATTATCGTTACCACTGGTGCTTCAAAATTTACAAAAACTTTTCACTCATCCTATTCAGCGATCACTGACCCTTTTCTGCTGAAAATTTCTTTCTCAATTTGAAGATTTTTTTCCTACTTAAAAAAAAAGTTTTCTTGATTTTCTCTAGTTTCTCTCAGATTCTCAGATTCTATTATGTCACTGGAAAAGTCATGATGCATTTTTTTC
>NW_006201603.1:1932-2977 GCF_000334495.1 Tupaia belangeri chinensis | reverse complement strand
TTTGAAAGCACTTTCTGTTCAAGTTTAATTTTATCATATATGGTAACAAGTAAGTTGATATATAATTTTTGTTTTCTTTTTAGTTTTAAAGACTTATTTTGTTCTCTATTGTGTGGTCAGTCTTCAGAAATATTCTATGTGTGGCTGAGAAAAATGTGTATTTTGTTTTTGGCAAAATCTTCTGTAAATGTTGATTAGCTTATTTGGATTATTGGATCATTTATATTCTGAGTCTTTTTTATCTTTTTTTCTAAATAATCTGTCCAGAGGTGACAGTACAGTGTTGAAGTCCACATGAATTAGCACATCATAATCAGTCTTTCTGTTCATATCTAGCAGTCTTCCTTTCTGATGTTGAATGCATAAAGTTTTATGATTTTTATATCTTCTTGGTGAATTAATCTTTTTAATACACTATGGCCTCTGACTCTTTTTATGCTTTTTTTTAAAAAAGTTGTTACAAGAGCATGCATGTATTCTCACCAGAAGGAGAGAGAAGGAAAGTGAAAAATCACCCCCAGAAGGAATGGCTACTCTGCAATCCCTTGTCCTCCATTCTCCTCTCAGGATGTTTGTTATGCATGCTCATGAACTTGATGTGTGTCCCGGCCCATGGGACAATCGAGCAGGGTGCCTGAGTGAGAGAACGGAGGTCTGGAACCGGTGCAACATCACAGCATGAGAGTGACACAGTGTCACAACTCAAGATGGTATGCAGTTGCTCGTTTATTGAGGGCCAGGGAACATTCTTATATACACAGGGTAGGAAGCTGATTGGTCGTACAATGAGGGATGCAATTCTACAACCACAGATTGGTTGCTGCATTAAAGGGTAAAGCTAGGAGGCGAGGTAAAAAGGGGGTGGGAATTGTCATGGACCTGACTGAGGACCTGCCTGAATGAGGAAGTCTCAGGGTGAATTGTCTGCTCCCAGAACAAGGATACTTAAAGGTCCTTTTTATGCCAGACTTGTTGGCCTAAAAGAAGCACTGTTCCTGCAGGGCAAGACAAAGACCTCCCTGCTCTGCAAGTAAGAGGTCCAAAC
>NW_006201603.1:0-1512 GCF_000334495.1 Tupaia belangeri chinensis | reverse complement strand
GAAGAGTGGCGGAAGAATTGTCAGTTGAGTTAGAGATAACACAGGAGACATTGACGGAGAAGAGAGGCTGGACCAAGAAGAGCAATGAAAAGGAGCAATTAATAAGGTCATCAAAAAATGGTGAGAAGTTTGAAGGGAGCGCAGAGGGAATAGGGTTTTGATGTGGGAGGCAGAGCCAACAATTTTGTGTGATGTCAGGAGCAGAAGTGTTTATAAGGGCATGGGCAAGCTCCATAAGATTATAGGCATTGGAATCGAGTTGTTGGTCTTTTAGCTTGGGGAGAACAACTGGATGGTAGAAAACAGAAGGGTAAAGAGCCTCTAATTGTTTTTGTGTCTTATGTTGTCTAAGGCAGTCCTGGGGCCCGCCTCCATCTGAGATGTGAACGGGGCCTTGAGTGTACCAACACAGTTGTTTTCCTAAGTTGCCCTGAGTGCAGTGCATCTGTTGGCTCAAATGATTAAAGGACCCCAAGAAGGTACGGGTTTGGGTAGCTGTGAAATAGGTGTGGTTACCTGAAACACATGTGGATGACTGCTCATAGCAAGATTAGTGAAGAAAAGTCTGAAAGGTCATACAGGGGCATGGAGGGGGGTTTCTGAGAAGAGGAGATGGCAGGCGTTCTGACACAGAAATATTTGCGGGATGTGTAGTCAAGGTATGAGGTGATATCCCCTGTGCATTGATGTGTTGTAATGGGTTGGAAGTGGATGGAGGATGTAATGCCACTGGAGCAGCCACATGGTGAAAGCTGCTGGCGAAGCTTGGCAAGTGCCACAGGGTTTCCAAATCCCCCAAAGGTTACTTCAAGGAAAGAATGGAGGAGGAGGGCAGGAAGCATGGCAGTCGTCATCCTTGGGTGATTTGTGGTGGTCAGGGAGTCCTGTAGAGGGAGAGAGAGAGTTCTCAGGGGGCTCAGACTCCCTGGATGGAGAGTCAACCTGTTTTACTAGTCTCTCTGGAAGCCATTGCACAGCCTCCAATTTTGGGGAGTAAATGCAAACAGATCCTCTTCCCCAAATAAGGACGGGGTCTGGACCATGTCATGCATTAACCAGAGGATCTTTCAACAAGACTGAGGCAAATTTGTTTTGGTAGTTGAATGCCAGAAGTGCTCCGCGGCTGAGTCTCCATTTTTATCAAGAGACAGGAAATTTAGGACAAAAAGAGCATGTGCCAGAAGGTTTTTGGGTGAGCCCTTAGGTCTGTAAGAGCTCTCCCCTTTTCAGCTTTTGGAGAATATTTTTCAAGGAAAGATGAGCATGTTCAACAATGCCCTGTCCCTGGGGGTTGTATGTAATTCCTGTAGTATGTCAGCTACGGAGCTGTTTACAGAGGAGGCAAAGTTGTTTGTCACGTAACCTGGACCATTGTCGGTTTTAATGTGTTGAGGTACACCCATAACGGATAGTACAGAGAGGACATGGCAGATAACATGTTTATCAGCCTCTCCGGTTTGCACCGTGGCAAAAAGAAAACTGCTAAAGGTGTCAATAATGACATGAATGTAT
>NW_006201602.1:0-1465 GCF_000334495.1 Tupaia belangeri chinensis | reverse complement strand
TATAAATGCACATATTTGCTTCATTATCTTTTTTGTATAGTTGCAGTCATAAGATGGAAGGTCATAGCAATTAGTGCACACAAGAAAAAGATGAAAAGGTGGTTAAAGGACAACCTAACATCATGCCTCAGAGAATTGGAAAAACAACAACAGAAAATTCAAAAAAATGCGAGGAGAAAAAAATAACAAAGATTAGAGTAGAAATAAATAGAAACTAAGAGAACTATACAGAAAATAAATGAGAGCAAAATCTGGTTCTTTGAAAAGATAAGATTGACACACCATTAGCAAGACTAATTAAGAAGGGACAAAGGAACCAGATACATCAAATTCACGATGAATCAGACAACATCACAACAAACATAATAGCAATACAAACATCATCAGAAGATACTATTTGCAACTATATGCCATCAAAGAAGAAAACCTGGATGAGATGGGCAAATTTCTGGACACATATAATCTAGATTGACTCAGGAGGACATAGAAAGACTGAATAGACCTATAATAAGCAATTAAATTGAATCAATAATAAATTACCTCCCAACAAATCGAAGTACAGGTCCCAATGGTTTCACTGCTGAATTTTACAGAACTTTTAAAGAAGAGGTAATTCCCATTCTACTAATACTGTCTCTAGAGATCCAAAAGAAGAAACCCTTCCAAATTCATTCTATGAAGCCTCCATTACCTTCATTCCAAAAATGGATAAAGATACAACAAAAAAGAAAAACTACAGACCTATAACTGATGTATATAGATGCAATAATTCAAAACAAGATGCTTGCTAACCATATTCAACAGCATATAAAAAATGTTTATTCACAACTAGGTAGGCATTATTCCAGGGATGCAAGGATGGTTGAGCATATGGAAAACCATTAATGTAATATACCATATTAACAGAAACAAAGATAAATATATGATCATTTCAATTGATGTGGAAAAAGCATTTGACAAAATGCAACATTCATTTATAATTAAGACTTTCAGTCCTATTGGCATAGAAGGATCATTTCTCAGCATAATAAATACCATCTATGAAAAACCTATAGCTAGCATTACACTGAACAGAAAAAAGCTGAAAGCTTTTCCACTAAAAACTGGTAGAAGACAAGGCTTCCCACTTTCTCCGCTCCTAGTCAACACAGTACTGGATGTCCTAATCAATGTGATCAAACAATAGAAGAAAACACAAGGCATACCAAGAGGGAAAGAAGATGAAATTATCTCTGTTTGAAGATGACATGATTGTATAAGTAGAAGATCCAATAGTATCCATGAAAAAACTCCTTGAAGTAATATAATACATGCATAGAGTAAAGTGGCAGGATACAAAGCTAATTTATAAAAGTCTGCAGCATTTCTATATACAAACAAAAAGCAGACAGATACAGAACTGTATTTACCATAGCCACAAGAACTATAAAATATTTAGAAATAAAACTAACCAAAGAAGTCAAAG
>NW_006201601.1:0-1150 GCF_000334495.1 Tupaia belangeri chinensis | reverse complement strand
CCCCCCACCTCTTCAGCAGAGCTCAGTTCTGTCTGCAGCCCCTGCTTAGACAGGGAAACTGAGGCAGTACCTTTCACTTGCCCTGGTGCAGCTCCAGTTCCAGCCCCAGTCCAGCTATACCAACCTCAGAGCCCCCTCTCCTAATTGCCAGAAAGTGTTTCACCCAGGTCTCCAGCAGAGCCCAGTTCCACCTGCAGCATGCTGCCCAAACAGGGAAACTGAGGCTGAGCCTTTCACTTGGCCCGGCCCAAGCTCCAGCTCTTGCCCCAGTCCAGGTCTCCCAATCTCAGAATACCTCCTCATGGCAAGAAAGAGCAGCCAGCAGCTCTCCAGAAGAGTCAAATTCCATCTGCAACATGTTGCTCAGACAGGAAAACTCAGGCAGGGACTTTCACTATCCCGGCCCCAGCTTCAGCTACAGCCCCAGCCCAGCACTTCCAACCTCAGAGCCCCCATTTCTCCCTGCTAGAAAGGGCAGCCCCCAGCTCTGGAGGAGAGCCCAGCAGTATCTGCAGCCTCCTGCCCAACAGGGAAACTGAGGCAAAGTCTTTCACTAGTCCCAGCCCCAGCTCCAGCTCTATCCCAAATCTCCTAACCTCAGAAGCCCCCTTCTCCATGCCAGTAAAAGCAGCCCCCAGTTCTCCAACAGTGCCCAGTTTCATCAGCAGACTCCTGTCCAGACAGGGAAACTGAAGCAGGGCCTTTCACTGGCCCCAGCCCCAGCTTCAGCTCCAGCCCCAGCTCAGCTCTCCCAATCCCAGACCCTGCCTCATTCCTGCCAGAAAGGGCAGCCCCCTGCTCTCCATCACAACCCAGTTCCATCTGCAGTCCCCTGCCAAGACAGTAAAATGGAGGCAGGGCCTTTCATTGGCCCCAGAACTGACTCCAGCTATAGCCCTGGCCCAGCTCTTCCAACCTCAGAGTCCCAGCTTCTCCTGCTAGAAAGGTAGGCTGTTTTTTTTTTTTTCTCCTTTCTTTTTAAGACTCCATAGTTGGAAGGAGTAGTCAGCATCCCTGCTCCAGCCATCAAAGACACAGGTGTTTCTGAGGCTCTGGAACATCTCATGTGATGCCGTCCCCAGAGTACCCTGTGTGTTGGGCGCTTGGATAAGTGAGGCAGCCCTCCATGGATACCTCATCCAGTTACTAG
>NW_006201600.1:0-936 GCF_000334495.1 Tupaia belangeri chinensis | reverse complement strand
CAACAGATAATACCTTATTTCTTTGTCCCATGAATAATTAATACTAAGCCTCTCTGTTTTTCTCCTTAATGTCCTTCCTCAGACTACTTCTTCACCCAGCCTCTTCCCACACTATATCTGGTAATCACAACCATTTACTGTGTTTCTATATCCTTTGGTCATTGAGTTTCGGTCATAGTGTGGACACTCAGTATATATTGAGTGGAGACGTACGATGTCTCTCCTTCATAGCCTGGCTTGCTTCACTCAGCAGTAAAACTTCCATATTCATCAACTTTCTGTCAAAAGCCGGAGTCTTGTTGTTCTTTATGTCTGAGTAGTATTCCATAGAGTATATGTGCCATAGTTTTTCAATCCATTCATCTATTTGTGGGCGTTTGTGTTGGTTCCATGTCTTAGCAGTTGTGAATAATGTCACAATAAACATCGATGTACAAGCACTTTTCTGATTAAGAATTCTTCTTTCCTTTGGGTAGATACCAAGGAGTGGGGTTGCTGGATCATATGGTACTTTTATTTGTGGATTTTTGAGGAATCTCCAAATTGTTCTCTGCAGTGGCTGGACCAATTTACATTCCCACCAACAGTGTAAGAGAGTTCCCCTTTCACCACACCCCCAGCAACACTTACCATTTTTTGTTTTTTTAATCTTAGTCATTGTGACTGGGGTTAGGTGGTATCTCATTGTTGTTTTGATCTGCATTTCCCTTACAATGAGGGACGTTGAACAGTTTTTCATATGCCTTTTGGCTATTCATATGTCATCCATAGAGAGTGGGTTTTTTTAACTCATTCTCCCATCTTTTAATAGGGTTGATCATCTTTTTTTGAGAAAGCTGCTTGGGTTCCTGTGTATTCTCGTTATCACCCCCTCATCTGACTCATAGATTACAAAAGTATTTTTCTCATTCTGAGGGCTTTCGATTCACACTAATT
>NW_006201599.1:0-644 GCF_000334495.1 Tupaia belangeri chinensis | reverse complement strand
ACATGGGAGGCAGCCTCTTTATCAGCTTGTGCTGTCTGCATGGCTCCGTTAGACACGGTTCTAATTCTCAGAAATGTGGCTCTCCTTGATTCACAGAGAATAGTGTGCATGCGTTTCAAATTTCTGTGCACTTCTCTTGACATTGTACCTGCCTTTTGAATAAATTGATTATTTTCCTTCATTACATTGTAAATTGTGAAAAGATAAAAGTCAAGTTCTATTAACTTATTCAATGTGTGTCTAGTCAATGTTTCCTCTATTTCTTGTACCTTTGTTTGAAGTCTATGATCATGTTCCTCAACTTCAACACACAAGTTTTTCACTATTTTTATTGTCATATGTCTATCTATCTAACTGAAAGCTTAACATTTTCTGCTTTCTTGATTTGATGACTATACATCTCTGTTTTGTCCTGGCATTTCAGTTCACATAGACAGAGACTTTCTACAATGGAAACTTTATTTATCATGTACTTCTTCTTTGGGGTATTTTCAGACTGATCAGTCTACAACATTAGTAGACAATCTACTCAGTTCATCTGGTTTATGTAACCCACCCCTGTCATTATCTTTTAATACTTCTTTCCCTTAATTCTTATGTGGTATATTTAGACAAGCATTATTAAACAGAGTTAAAATTAAACT
>NW_006201598.1:0-647 GCF_000334495.1 Tupaia belangeri chinensis | reverse complement strand
CACCCGGCATGAGTTTTAAGCCACCAGGTCCGGGACGCGAACCGCGTTCAACTACGTGGGAGTCCAGCGACAGCCATTACGCTAATTGCTGGTCCCACCCTGCATGACTTTTAAGCCTTTGGGTCTGGGGCTTGAATAGCAATTGGACAGATGGGAGTCCAGCACCTTAGCCACTATGCCATCTGCTGGCCTCCAGAGATAATTTTAAGGAGGATGCTATGGTGCTCACTGTGCACTGCCCAGAAATGGGCAGGGGTGAGGGGACACCAGCACACCTCGTGAGGTGGAGAAGGCAGTTGTGCACCCCCTGCTGGCCACGGGAACAGGCAGGACACTCCATGCTCACCATCCAGCAGTCACCCTAACTCATACAACAAACAGTCCTCTATGAAATTCTAAAGTTCAGTTATTATTTGCCATAAATTTGGAGATTCAAACCAAAATAAAGCCAATCATCTCTTGGACTGACTAACTGGATTAACTAATTGAGAAATCATTCCCCAGGGGAGATTGCCATGCCACAGTCCCTTCTCCTCCACTCTCCTCCTGGGATGAGATTTTGGGTGTGCATGCACACACACACACACGTGCGCACTTGGGATGAATTTCAAGCTCCTGTGTCTGGGACCTGAAATGCAGTTGACCAG
>NW_006201597.1:0-750 GCF_000334495.1 Tupaia belangeri chinensis | reverse complement strand
TCCTTGTCAACAGATAATAAGCCTTATTTTATTCATGTGTCCCTCGAGTGTCCTACCTCTCCATTTCCCCCCCAAATTTCCTATGCTCTTCTCCTCCCACACTCTCTTTCTACTTTGTCTCTAGTGTCCATTACAATTTTTAATACTTTTATGTTCTCCAGTCTTTCAATCTCTACCATAGAGTGTGGATAGTTGGTATATATGAAGTGGAGACATACAATGTCTGTCTGTAATAGCCTGGCTTGCTTCACTCAGCAATCAATCTTCCATATTTAACCACTTTCTATCAAATTCCAGGGTCTTGTTTTTTATGGCTGAATAGTATTCCATTGAGTATATATGCCACACTTTTTCAATCCATTCATCTGATTGTGGACATTTGTGTTGGTTCCATGCCTTATAAATGATGAATAATGCGGCAACAAACATTGAAGTGGAAGTGCTTTTCTGACTGAGCATTCTCCTGTCCTTTGGTTATTTGAAATCATATGGTGGTTCTATTTGAACCTCCATATCGTTCTCCACAGTGGCTGGACCAACTTACATTCCCACCAACAGTGTAGGAGTGTTTCCCTTTCACCACCCCCCCCCAGCACTTATTATTTGTTTTTTTTTTAATCTTCGCCATTCTGACTGGGATTAGGTGGAAACTCATTGTGGTTTTGATCTGCAACTCCTTTACAACGAGGGATATTGAGCAGTTTTTCATATGCTTTTTAGCTGTTTCTATATCTTCCTTAGAGAGTTGTT
>NW_006201596.1:959-1159 GCF_000334495.1 Tupaia belangeri chinensis | reverse complement strand
CAACATCCCTTCATGATCAAGACTCTTAGCATAATTGGCATAGAACGGTAATTTCTCAATACAATGAAAGCTATCTATGAAAAACCCATAGGAAACATCAGCCTGAATGGAGAAAAGGTGATTTCCACTAAACTAAAAATTGGTACAAGACAAGGATGCCCACTTTCCCCACTCCTCTTCAATATAGTACTGGGAGTCCA
>NW_006201596.1:0-562 GCF_000334495.1 Tupaia belangeri chinensis | reverse complement strand
AGAATTAATATAATCAAAATGGCAATTCTACCTGAATTAATCTACATATTTAGTGCAATGCCTATCAAAGTACTAGACACATTCTTCACAGATTTAAGAAAGACAATTATAAAGTTTGTCTGGAATCATAAAAGACCCTGTATTGCCAAAGCAATTCTGCACAAGAAGAGTGGCATAAGTGGCATCTCACTTTCTGACCCAAAATTATAATACAAACTCTTGGTAATAAAAACAGCATGATACTGAAACAGAAACAGACACGTGGACCAATGGAACAGAACAGTCCCCAGAAATAAATCTCCAAACATACAGTCAACTGATTTTTTATTTATTTTTCTTTTTTTTTCATCCAAAATACACTGTATTGGCTCAATCAAGCACATCAACATACATGTTTTCAGCAAATAATTTTCCAATTCTTATGTCTTGTATACTTTGTTTTTTGTTTTGCCATCCTTGATTCCTTATCCCTCACCCTCTGCCATGTCTCACCCTCCTCCCACACTGCCTCTGGTATCCATGGTTGTTTTCTATGCCTTCCAACTGATTTTTGACAAGAGGT
>NW_006201595.1:0-914 GCF_000334495.1 Tupaia belangeri chinensis | reverse complement strand
TGAGCCTTATTTTTCTGACGTCTAAAATATGAACAAGAAGCCCCTCTCCACACACGGTCCCACACACGGTTGTTGGGAGGTGAAATGACTCATTGAAGTGCCTAGAACATGCCTAGCAGATAGGAGACCTTTTAGGAAATGTTCATTTTTCTTTCCTTCTATATTGGTGTTGTAAGGCTGTCATAACAAATTACCATAAACTTGGTGGCTTAAAACGTGAAATTGGGGACCAGCAGATGGCGTCGCGATTATGTCACTGGATTCTCACATGGCTGGCCATGGTTTGAATCCTGGACCTGGTGACTTGAAAGTCATGCAAGGTGTGCATATGTATGTGTCTAAGATCCCAGGAGGAGAATAGAGGAGAAGGGATTGCAGAGTAGCCATCCCCCTTGAGAAACGATTCCTCACTTTCCCTTCTCACTCTCCCTGTCTCTGTCTCTGTCTCTCTCCCCAGTGAGTGCATGCTCCCTAAGGCAAAAACCTCTTATTAAAAAAGTGAAATTGGGGCCAGCAGGAGATGTGGTGGTTAAGGCAGCTGGATCTCACATGGCTGACGGAACGGTTCGAGTCCTAGAACCAGTGACTGGAAAAATCACATGGGGCGTGTGTGTGTGTGTGTGTGCCTAAAATCCCAAGAGGAGAATGGAGGAGAAGGGATCGTGGCATGGCCTTCTGCCCTTGGGAGTGATTTCTCACTCTCCCTCTCTCTCTCATTCTTTCCCTCTCTCTGTCTCTGTCTCTGTTAAGCACATATGCCTATAACAAAAACAAACAAAAAAAAGGGAAATTTATTCTCACAGTTTGGGGGCTAGAAGCCTGAGACCAGGGTATTGGCAGGGTTCCGTTACTTCCTAAGCCTATAGGGTCGGGGTTCCGACCTCCAGTACCAGTCCTTATTACCACAAGGTAAT
>NW_006201594.1:0-1623 GCF_000334495.1 Tupaia belangeri chinensis | reverse complement strand
CGACATAGGCATTACGTTAACTGCTGGTCCCGGAAAATGTATTTTGTATGCTGTAATGACATACAATGAATGAATATACAATTTTTTTTAAAAAAGGAGTAAAAAAAAAGACAAATTAGAGACAAACAATACTAACCAGACATTTTATTTTCAAATAAGATTGTATTCCATTTTTTTTCCTTTACAGCATTCAACTCACTTTTTGAGAAAATATAAACCTAGGAATAAAAAAAAAAAAAGTTTTCAAAGGAAATGACAAAGAAAAAGTGGTGTAGAAAAGAAAATTTCATACTTCTAACTTATCTAAATTGGGTTAATATTTAGTGTATTCCAGATAGGAAAATGTTTTTGTTTTTTTTTTGAGAGGTTTTTGCCATAGGATGTGTGCGCTTGCCAGACAGACAGAGAGAGAGAGACAGACAGCAATGAGAAATCATCCCCCCAGGGGGGTGGCCATGCCGCAATCCCTTCTCCTCCATTCTCCTCTTGGGATCTTGGGCACGCATGCACATGTGCCCAGCATGAGTTTAAGCCACCGGTCCAGGACTTGAACTGTGGTTAATTACATGGCAGTCCAGTGACATAGCTATTATGCTAACTGCCGGTCCCACTTATTTAAATTTCTTATGACATTTTCATAATAATTCATCCTGTAATACTTTACCTAGTAAGTTAGAAAATTGGATAATTAACATATTTCAACAACATGTAGGATAAACCTTCCCTGCTTACTGAACTGATATGTTTGTCAATCAATGTTGCTACTTCTAATAACTGTTTAAAGAATGTTATGTTCGTAATCCTATAGTGTTCTTTAAGGATTATTTTGCATTATATACTAAAAATACATTCAGTTTTGTCTGGAATTTACTCTGCATAGGCAGTTCTTAGCATTTGCAGTTTGATAGTAAGGTGGAGTTGAGTTTTAAAGGCATATAGAAGCTTTGAAAAAAATATATCTGTGAAGCCAGTAGATGACATCTAGGTTAAGGCACTGGATCCCACGTGGCTGCCTTCAGGGTTCAAATCCCAGACTGGATGGCTTGAGAATCATGCCAGGTGGATGTGAATGTGTCCAGAATCCCATAAAGACAGTGGGGAAGAAGGGATTGCAGTGTGTCTGTCTTGGGGGTTGATTTCTCACTTTTCCTCTCTCTCTCTCTGGCAAGGACGCATGCCCTGTGGCAAAAACTTACAGTGCTTTCTAAAGTGTAAAATACTATTAAGTTATGGAAAAGTCATGACGTATTTTTTTCTATGAAAAAAATGCATCTTGACCTTTTGACAACCCAACAGTAATTGATTTAACGTCACAAAAATGCTATATACTGAAATATTTTACCAATACTTTAGAATGACACGCATCTTTGGTACATTTTTTAAAATAGATTTATTATATATCAATTGATTATATCAACAGTCTACATTTGATGTTCACATTTCTCAACTCCAGCAGTGGGAGCCCATTTTAGATTGACTTCTGTGGTCCTTGAACATGATTCCATTAGGTCCTTCAGAGCATCTTTGTAATTTGACACAAGATGTTTCAGATTCAACTGATTCAGTCCCAGAGAAGAAATCAGCTATTTTTAAGGAGATTTGAATTCTTTATTAAAAGTTTAT
>NW_006201593.1:0-1219 GCF_000334495.1 Tupaia belangeri chinensis | reverse complement strand
TGCAGAGCCAATCCAGGTAACAAACCTCCAGTGGGTTGCACAAGCCACCTGGAGTGAAGAGAACAGATGGAATTGTCTCTCCCCCATACCCATGAGCCTCTAATTACCCTGTCCTGAAGCCTGGGACCATTTCCAAGAGAGTTCCTCTGAGAGCATTCCTAGTTCTCTCTCTAGAAAGTCTGAAAGGAGAAGTCAAAACCTCTTTCCTGGACCCATTTCCAATGTTGTGTGAGACTCGTCAGTGGTCAGAACCTCTTCCTCTTGCTCACTAGTATGAAAAGGCACCTAAAGAGGCAAAATGCCATGTACAAAAAAAGTGGATTAATGACAAGGGAAAAAAGTTGGAAAAGCTCTTATTACAAACTCCGTACCCAAAATTTATAAATCTGGAAAAATAAAGGGCAAGAAAGAAGATAAGGTGCCCAGGGCTCCAAAAATCCAAAACCCAGAAGAAAAAGTGTCCAGAAGTTACAGCTGGAAACTACAGAGAGCCTGGTAAAGCGTAGTTAAAGCGTAGTTTAGTTTATACTTACAGACCTCATCTAATGTTCGAGTGGAAGATTTGTTGGTTGCAGCGGGAAGAGACTGGTCTGGAAAGCACCAGAAAGTACATTCCGAGTCATGGCGTCATTATGTTAATGGATGGGAGAGTGTTGAGCTGCTTTGTGAAGTCCTCGGTTCTTTCGGTCCAGATCACTAAAATTAGAGATCTGTCCCTAGGCACAAAATGAAACTGCAACCACGAATGAAGTAGGTAGAAAAGAATGATTAATAGAAGGAAAGGAAAGAAAAGAAGTACACCCAGAAAGGATCTTGGGCGGGTGGATTGCCAAGTGGCAACCTCGCTTGGTACTAGTTAACTGTTATTTTTATTAGTAGAGTCCATGAATATTAATTAGTGGGAGGCCCCTTACGCTGCCTATGTCCTTTTCCTTTAAATTAGAATCCACACGTTCTTTTCCTGCAGCTGCGCCCCTTCTTCACAGGTAAAGAATGAGGAACTTGATCACCTAATTGTGCATGATGCCCAATGTGAGCCAGGTTGCCCCAGTTAGACTGCCCAATTAGTCTATTGCCCTAATAGGAATTGGGGCATTGACCAAAAACGCTTGCTTATCTTTCTGATAAGAGAAAAAAATTTCAGAATCATCGTGTGTACTTCCCTCAGGCCCCGAGGAAGGAAGATGACAAATTACCTTGCCCTCCTGGCACCCAGAGC
>NW_006201592.1:0-937 GCF_000334495.1 Tupaia belangeri chinensis | reverse complement strand
GCTAATGAAAAATATAGGAAGCAAACTAGGACAGATGGATGATGTGAGAAGAGATGAAAATTCTAAGAAAGAATGAAAAAGAAGTGCTAGAGGTAAAAATTTAACCTAACAACAACAACCAAAAGAAAAGAAAAGAAAAACAATAAAAGGCTTATAACTTACTTATTAAGGGGAGCAGATCCCACATGGCCAACCATAGTTTGAATCCTGCTCTGGGTATACCTTGAAAAAATACGCTGGGCACATAAGCATGTGTGCTCAAAATCTCAACAAGATGGAAGGAAGGAGGAAGGATTGTGGCTTGACCACATGCCATTAGGGGGGGACGAGGTGGGCTGGTGCTTTCTTCCCCTCTCACTCCCTGTCTCTTTGCATGCCCTCTGACAATAAAAATTCTTTTTAAATTTTTTTATAAGTCCAGAAATGAAGAATGCCTTTGTTGGCATTTCTCGCCTTTAAAAAAGGACATAAACCATACTTATAAACTCATTTGATCATTAGTGGAATGGGAACACATGATGGAAAAAAAACCTCGGCCCTTGTGGATATATCATAGCAACTTTTAAAATGGAAAAAGAAGGAGAAAAGAAATTGAAAAGCTTAAACAGAATATTCCCAAACTATGGGACAACTATGAAAAGTGAAACAAATATGTAAGGGCAATACCAGAAAGAAAAGAAAACAGAAGCAATATTTGAAGTAATAATGACTAAGAATGTTCTGAAATTAGACATAGACACAGATCAAAGAAACTCAGAGAACACCTAGACGGATAAATTAGAAAAACAAACAAAACAAAACAAAACAGGTATCCTAAAAAATGTATCCTAAGAATAGCATATTCCAACAGCAGAAAATAAAAGATTATATATATGCCAGCCATGGTGTCGTAGTCATGCAACTGTGAGCAATGATGAAGCCTCTTGGGAAGGTGCCA
>NW_006201591.1:0-431 GCF_000334495.1 Tupaia belangeri chinensis | reverse complement strand
TCCTTTCTTAAAAAACAATGACAACAACAAGAAAAAAAAACATAAAGAATCATCTATGTTTAGGCACTGGACTCCCACGGGGTTGATATCATGGTTTCAGCCCTGGACTTGGCAGCCTGAAAATCACAGCAGGCACATGGTCATATCAAAATGCTGAGAAGAGAACAGAGAAGAGATTGTGGCATGGCCACCCTCCTCAGGGGGGATTTCTCTCCTCTCTGTCTCACGTGCTCAAGCGAGTGCACACTCCTTTTGGCAAAAATGAAACAAACAAAAATCAGCTAGTTAGAATCTTGGAATTTATATACTAACAGTCATTTAATTTGTTTTCTTAAGCAATGTGGCTTGGTTGCAGTATTTTCTACAGCTTCAGGCACCCTCTGAAGGTCTTGAAACCTTCCCCCCCAGATAAGAGCAGATTACTGTAACTG
>NW_006201590.1:0-289 GCF_000334495.1 Tupaia belangeri chinensis | reverse complement strand
GCGGATCGCGTCCCCGAGTTGCCCGAGCCTGACTCCAAGTCCGCTGCCGCGCGTGCATCGGTGTTCGATCTGTCGGCGTTCCGCTATGCCGGACGCCAGTCCGCGCCTGCGCCACGAATTCCGCTGGTGCACAACAAGACCCCTCGGCCCGAGAAGGGCGAGGTCAACAGAGGAAAGGAGCCCATTGTGGCAACCCTGAATGAGGGCCTCGCCAAGCTGCTCGGTATCGATGCCGACGCCGACGACGAGACCATTTTGTCTGCTGCCGCCGAAGCGCTCGAAGAGCGTG
>NW_006201589.1:0-921 GCF_000334495.1 Tupaia belangeri chinensis | reverse complement strand
AAAATTTTTTAGGTTTATTTAAGGAGAGTCTCGCCAGCCAGTCATGATGATAACGGGCAGTGGCTGTTTCTAGATCTTCTAAATCAATAGAGTCTAGCTGATCATCAGACTCTGATTCCTCTCTGGAATCTCCCTCGACTGAAACAGTCATGGGGGGACACGAGGGTTTAGCCTCTGGTGCCGTGGCCGAGCCTTTGGTGGATGGAGCCCTGGGAACCAATGGAACAGCCTCTCTAGGTTGGTGTTCTTCCTGAGCAAAGGTAGAGTAGGAAGGAGGGCGTGCAGGCTCACTGGTCAAAAACATGGCATGTTTAATAACACCCCAAAGTGAGAAAGCAAAAATAGGCATGGTAGCTCCTCCGTTCCTACGATACCAGTCGGTCATATTTGAACCTACTCGTTTCCAGGTCTCAAGATCTAGAGTTCCTTTGTCAGGGAACCATGGACTAACTTCCCTTACGAAGTCTAGAAAAGTGGACAATTGATTTTTGCTGGCTCAGATACCTTTTTGTTTTAGTGTATGTTTCAAAATGTCCACATATAAAGCCCTATCCTTAGATGCTGTGTTTCCCATGGCTACAAGCACCTAGGCACTACACTTCTCTAAAAGTTCTGAGGCACTTAGTGTTAGCGCTATCCCTGATCACTAACACCCTAAGTAATTCTTCTCCCATCCTCTAAGCCCGATCTGTCTCTACCGGGGGGTCCTAGGCACCCTATGCAGGAGTTTTACTGTTCTCTTTAAAAAATTAAAAAATACTTACCAACGCCTACTCACCTCCAAGTTCGAACAACTCACGTTGGGCGCCAATCTGCCAGGGACCAGCCTCGGCGGGGGTGGGTTTGCTTGACAGAGGCGACGCTGGAAGGAAAGAAAGACAAAGACCTCTTGCTTTTTCATGCACGTCCTAAGCCGGACAC
>NW_006201588.1:0-2417 GCF_000334495.1 Tupaia belangeri chinensis | reverse complement strand
AGGGTTGTTATCTGTTGAAGATATTTTGATCAACTGGACTGGGAGAAATGTTCACATATTGAAATGTTCACTTTGTAAGCTAAATGATGTGATTGTATGTATAAAAAAATGAAAATAAATTAATTAAATTTAAAAAATGCATCTTCCGTGCCTTTGCTTATCTTCTTGAGAATTATTTGGGGATACAATTAAGTTACTTATGAACTGATCCTCTCTGATCTAGCTTTTATGATTTATTAGGTAGACGAGTGCAGTGCTCAACCTGGGGCTAATTCCCTACTACTACACCAAGACTTCTGAGAATTCTGTTGATTATGCTGTGACTTACCCATTTCCTAGCCTGGCTGAGGGCATGTGTGATCATGCCAGACACCAGGCTCATCTTTTCAGATGACTTTTCCTCCCATCATCTTGAATAGTTTCTTATCACACACTCTTCATTACTCTACCAAATTCCTAAGCGTTCTCTCTGTAGGTCTCTGCTCTCTCCTCTTCATTGCTTTGTGCTGATCTCTGTTTGTCTTGGATTGACAAGATTCGCACCTTCATCATCTCAATGCGGGGAGTCCAGAAGGCTTCCTCAATTCCTTTACCCTATGTAATGGCATGGAACTCTTTCAAGGCTGGAAACTGAGGCATTTGTAAGGTTTGCTTTGTTTGTTTCTCATCTCCCAAAGATCACTGTCTGTATTATCCGAAGCTCATTGTCTTGAAATTTGTCACTTAATAAGCTTTTTGGGCTTTGGTTGTTTCCAGGAGGGAGGTAAATCAGTTCCTATTACTCCATCTAAGCTAGAATCAGATCTCAGAGGAGCTTTAGCAAGTGCTGGACACTGGTGGGAATGTCCTTCCTGCTTTGTTCAACTGCTTCCTGTTCCTTCTTCATTGCTCAATGTAGCTAGCTATTGCTTGAACATAGGCAACTTCCCTGAACCCAGTGCAGATCACATTCTCTTCTGTGATCAAAGAACTGGGTTATTATTTTTTTACAGCATCTGTCTGAATTTATAGTTTTCAGTTTATGTTTCTTCTGTGCTAGACTCTAACTTAACAATTATAGATATCTTACATATTTTGTTATTTTTATTTTTTTAAAGAGATTTTTGCTATAGACCATGTGTGCTCACCAGAGAGAAAGAGAGATAGGAAGCAAGAAATCACCCTCCAGGGGGGATGGCAATATTGCATTCCCTTCTTTAGTCTCTTCTCAGGATTTTAGGTATGCATACATATGTGCCCTGAAGGAGTTTTTCAGATGTGGGGCCAGGACTCAAACTTTGGTTGACTATATCGGAGTCCAGCAATGTAACCCTTACACCATTTCCAGTCCCTTGTTATATGTTTTAAATATTATTTCATCTCATTTATTATGATTACTATGATTATTATTTTAACATTGCTACAGCGCCTATGTGCTCACCAGAGAGAGATAAAGTAGGAAAGCAAATCATTCATTCAGGGACTTGAACCACAGTCAGCCATATGGGAGTCTAGTACTCCAAACACCACACCATCTGCTGGCTGTTAAGTCTTTCTTATTTTATCTGAAGAGTTTAGTATACTATCTTCAACTTTAATCATTTGACATACAAGGGGACTTTGAAAAGTTCATGAAAAATAGAACTATAATATGACTTTATTTTGGTGCCAGAATTTTGAAATCCATGAATTGTTTTTATGTCATGCACATGCACTCTTCAAGAGCTTATTTTTTTGACAAATCTTTTAATGTTTGGCCTAATAGCATAAAAATAATTGGATTTTTATATTCATTTCTAGTATAAATTCTGCTGTGATATCACTGTCATGAAGCCTCTAGAAAAACTCCATTATATACTCCTGGCAGAATTCATATATAGCTTGAATTTCAGAAGTTGAATAACTTGTCACATCCTCTTTTTCATGGCAAGGACTTTCTAGCTGGTGGGCCATGAGTTTTATTCACTCTGTTGCCAGGAATCCCTCAGTTCTTAAGCAAGCAATGCTTTTGAAGTTTTTATCCCTTTCTGGGACTCTAGTTCAGGATTCCTTTATTTGTTCAGGAGCCCAGAATAGAAAGTGTTTACAAACTACCCCCTCAAAACCCTTTGGAAGTTTGTATTTGTTCAGTGTATACATGGGTTAATGTGAAAAAGCACTGTTAGTAAAATTCACAGAGTACTCATATATGCATTTCTATCTTGTTTCCTCCCTCGTACAGATGCTGATAGCCATATGAAAATCCAGAATTCAATTTTTCCAGGTGAAAGATTAATAGAATGCAAAGAAGGTCTTTATGAACAATTTAAAGGAAAAGTTAAGAAGCTGAAAAATAAAGTTAGTGGACGACAAAAGGAGCTTTCAGAAACCAAAGAGGTCAACTCACAATTAGAGCATCAAAAAGTGGAGTGGGAAGAAGAATGCTGCAGTTCCTGGTA
>NW_006201587.1:1088-2240 GCF_000334495.1 Tupaia belangeri chinensis | reverse complement strand
GGGAGAGTGAGAAAGGAAGCCCCCAGTTCTGGTTTTCAGACTGCTATTCATCATGTGAGAGTCCAGTGCTCTCAACTATTATGCCATCTGCTGGCCACTGAAATTCAGAAATGATGCCAGGAACATAGACTGGGGAAGGAACACTACTTTAATAAATGGTGCTGGACATAGTGGCTATCGATGTCAGAAAGAAGAGATTACAAACTTAAATGAAGACACAAAACAGGACTACAGAAGAAAAAATTGGAGAATGCTTCAGGTATTTATCTGGGCACAGATTTTTTTAAAGAAGATCTGAAAATCAGAGAGAACAAAAGCAAAAAAATTCACCTGATATTATAGCAAACTAAAGTGATTCTGCATAGCAAATAATCAACAGGGTGAACAGACATGCTTCAAGAGAGGGTTAATGTATTTTTAATCTATTCATCTAGTGAAGAGTTAATATTCAGAGTATATAAGAAAGTCAATAAACCCAAAAGCAAAAATTTTTTTAAAAACCTGATTACAGAATTAAATCAAGACATGCGTAAACATTTATAAAGAAGATATACCATAGTCAAGTATGTGAAAAAAATTCCCGATATCACTAATTACCAACAAAATATAAATCCAAAATACAATGAGCTTTCCCTTTACCCTAGTTAGAAAGACAATTTTTTATGAGGGAAAAAATAACAAATGTGAAGTGATAAAACATGACACACTGCAAGGTTAACGTACATGGGGAGGTTTAGAGTTTACATCTCAAGACCTCCCTGAATGTGCTGGGTATATTTGTACCCACATTGTGGGGCTGGATGAGGCTGGAGGTAGACAATGTGTTGAGATGCTTTGTGGAGTGCCTGCTTCACTATGTGTTTCTTTAGTCCTCTTTATGTCTATTTTACTCATGAAAAGAATAAACTTTGAAATGTCTTGTTTTGTTTTTTGTTTTTTGGGTTTTTGTTTTTTTTTGGGGGGGGGAGGTTGCCATAATGCACATGTGCTCACCAAAGAGACAGAAACAGAGAGAGGGAAAGTGAAAATTACCTCCCAGGGGCCTAGCCTCACCACAATCCCTTTCCCATTCTCCTCTAAAAATTTTGTCACATACACACTCACACATGCACACACACACACACACACACACACACACACACACACACACAC
>NW_006201587.1:0-407 GCF_000334495.1 Tupaia belangeri chinensis | reverse complement strand
CATCTCTGGGCTGACCTTTGTCTCTTGGGTTTGGACATGCCTCTCAAACTATTTCCTTTGTTTCTCTTTCATTTCTTTTTCTTTTTCTTTCTTTTTTTCTCCTTTGGTCACTCTTTTTTTTATTGTCACTTTGATTTTACTTATTTTTAAGTCTTATATTTTACAAATATATGCTGATAGCATATTTTATTTAGTTTACTTCTTCTAATAAGTTGGCAAAAGCACCACTACCATTAACACGTATACTAAAATTCTAGTCTTTATGTTATTTTAAACAGTTATCTGAAGATAATTATAAAATATAGTTTAGTTTTACTTAGGAAATGAAGAATTCAAGAGTCAGAATGTGGCATTGTGTTTAAGGCACTGGTCTCGCACTAACTATAATTCAGGTCCCAGACCTGGTG
>NW_006201586.1:0-2143 GCF_000334495.1 Tupaia belangeri chinensis | reverse complement strand
GAGCACATGTGCCCTATAGAAAAAAAAATTTCCAAAAACAAAAAAGAAAAAGAAAGTGGTGTTACAGGCATGGAAAATCTATTCCATGAAATTCTGGAAGAAAACTTCCAAAAGTCTAGAGAAGCACTCACACATCCAGATCCAAGAATTACAAAGGACTCTGAATAGAATCAACCCAAGAATATCTTCCCCAGTGCACATCTTACCCAGAGTGGCCAAGACCACAGATAAAGACAAAATACTAAAATTGGCAAGAGAGAAATGGCAAATGACATATGAAGGGCATCCCATCAGGCTAACTTCAGACCTTTCAACAGAAACAATGCAAGCAAGGAAAGAATGAGAAGAAATAGAAAGTGTTAAGAGAGAAACAATTTCAACCAAGATTATGATATCCAGCAAGATTATCCTTCATATGGGAAAAAAAGATTAAAATCTTCTCAGACAAACAAAGTTTGAAAGAATTTGCCAACATCAGACCACCTCTTCAAGAAGTTCTGAAGAGAGTCCTGTTCCAGGAAAACTAAGAATGAACAGCCAGATAAGGGAATGAAAGACAACGAAGTCAATGGCCAATTTAAAGGTAAGGACAAGTCCAGAAATAGCGATAATAACATTTAATGTTAATGGATAAAATTCTCCTATTAAGAGATGCTGATTGGCTTAAAAAAAAAAAAAAGAAACTCCTCTATCTGTTGCCTACAAGAAATACATCTAGTGGGTAAAGACACACATAGATAAGGTAAGGGCTAGAAAAAGGTATTCCATGAAAATGGGAACCAAAAATAAGTTGGAATAGTGATACTAATTTCTGACAAGATAGGTTTTAAAACAAAAACTGTTCAAAGAGACAAAGAAGGGCACTATATTGTAGTAAAAGGATTAATACATCAAGAAGATATAACACTAATAAATATCTATGCACCTAACACAGGAGCACCCAAATATGTGAAGAAAAGACTGGTAGATCTAAAAGGGGAGATAGACTGCAACAAACAAATTGTTGGAGACCTCAACACCCCATTATCTCCTCTGGAAAGATCATCTAGACAAAAAATAAACAAAGAGATAAAGGATCTAAATGATACCATAAATCAAATGGACTTAACAGACATCTATAGAACTTTCCACCCAAAAACCACTAGATAAAATTTTTTCTCACCCCCACATGGAATCTTTTTGAAGATTGACCACATGATAGGGCAGAAAGCAAGCCTCTACAGATTCAAAGGCATAGAAACAATATCAAGCATCTTCTCTGACCATGATGAAATTAAACTTGATTTTAATTTCAAGAGAAATCCTAAAAAATACACAGATACATAGAACCTAAATAGCCTACTTCTGAATGACTACACAACTACTGAAGAAATTAAGACTGACATAAAAAGATTCATGGAAACCAACAATGATGAGGACAAAAAGTTTCTATAATCTTTTGGACACTGCAAATGCAGTCATAAAAGGTAAGTTAATAGCAATTAATGCACATAAGAAGATGGAAAGAAGGCAAATGGATCACCTAACATCATGTATCAGAGAATTGGAAAAGCAGCAGTAAAAAATCCAAAAAACTCCAGGAGAAGAGAAATAATAAAGATTTGAACAGAAATAAATGAAATAGAAAATAAGTGAAGTGTGCGGAAAATAAATGAAAGCAAAAGCTGGTTCTTTGAAAAGATAAACAAGATTGACACACCATTAGTCAGACTAATTAAGAAGAAGAGAGGAAGGAACCAAGTAAGTCAAATTTGCAACAAATCAGGCAACATTACAACAGAAATAACAAAAAAAACAAAACATCATTAGAGGATACTATGAGTGACTCTATGCCAACAAAGAAGAAAACCTGGAAGAGAGGGACAAATTCCTGGACACATACAATCTACCAAGATTGACTCAGGAAGGCATAGAAAGCCTGAATAAACCTATAACAAGCAATGAGATGGAATCAGTAATAAAGAAAAGTCCAGGTCCCGATGGCTTCACTGCCAAATTTTACAAAACTTTTAAAGAAGAGGTAACCCCCATACTACTCACACTGCTTCTAGAGATCCAAAAGGAAGGAACCCTTCCAAATTCATTCTATGAAGCCTACATAACCCTCATTCACAAAACAGATAAGGCTATGACAAAAAAGGAA
>NW_006201585.1:0-957 GCF_000334495.1 Tupaia belangeri chinensis | reverse complement strand
CCTGCAGTTGCCACGTTACTGAAATTTCCCACAGTCTCGTTCATTGTGGGTGTGTCGTAATGCTACGGATGATGAATGTACCAATACATTGGGAACATGTATTTTTGGGGGGAGGTTGTTGCCATTGAGCAAGTGCCCTCGCTGGACAGAAACAGATCATGAGGCCATTAGAAGGAAGGAGAGGAAAAATCACCTTGGGTCGAGAAAGGAGTGACCAAACTGCAATTCTTTTTCTTCTATTCTCCTCCTGGGGTTTTGGGCACGCACACACACACTCCTGGTGTGATTTTCTAGCCTCCATGTCCAGGACTTGAACAGTGATCTGCAGTGTGGTGGAGTCCAGCACTTTAACCACCATGCCACCTGCCCAAGGACATGGATTTTTAATTGTGTAATTGCTGCTAGCCCAGGGCCCAGGTCTGTGCTTTGCCTACAGCTCCCTCATTAGAGGTTAGGGTTGACTATGAGGTCCATATTGAAGCTCAGACCAGAAACATATGTGAGTCACTCCTAGACCCTGAGCTTAGCTTGGCCTAAACCAGCCTCACTGGGCTCTCCCAGTATCAAGATGAGTATCTTAAAAACCAGCCACCGCCTGCTCCATCCTCACAAAATTCAGATCTAAGGTCACAAAGGTCAGGATCAGGGTCTCACAAAGTTCAGGCTTAGTTTCTTTGAGCTACTAAACTTATTCAAAGGAATGCATTTTAATGCAAAATTCATGCCACTGTAGAAGCAAGCTGTATCTTATTTACATATGACCTTTTTATAAGGTTTTTGTCATAGGGTGCATGTACTTGTTGGAGAGAAACAGACAGAGAGAAGGAAAGCGAGAAATCACCTGTCAGGAGGGACGATCACGCCACAACCCCCTGTCCTCCATTCTCTTCCTGGGATTTTGAGCATGCAATTAGACGCAGCTGATGTGATGTCCAAGTTGCTTTTTTTTTTTTGATA
>NW_006201584.1:723-1136 GCF_000334495.1 Tupaia belangeri chinensis | reverse complement strand
AGATTTTTGGTATAGGATGCATGCACTCACTAGAGAGACATAAAGAGGCAGAGACAGAAAAAGAGAAATCATCTCCCAGGTGGCATGGCCACGCCACAATCCCTTATCCACCACTCTCCTCTAGGGATCTTGGACTTGCATGCACATGTGCCTGGCGTGAGTTTTAAGCCGCTGGTTCCAGGACTCTAACTGCAGCTGACCCTGTGGGAGTCCAGTAACATATCCACTAGGGAACTCTGGGTGCAGTGGGCTACCCAGAGGGACACACTGCTGGGGACTAGCATAAGTGACAGGGCTGGACATGGAGGTGGAGATGACAAAGAGGCTGTGGCATCCAGCCAGGGCTTGGAAAACTGGCTGGGCTCTGGGCATCAGAGAGAAAGTCACTCCACCTCTGCCCGACTCAGCCACCA
>NW_006201584.1:0-463 GCF_000334495.1 Tupaia belangeri chinensis | reverse complement strand
CTCCATTGGCACCACCAAGAGCCTTGCCCATGAGGGCGCATAGGCCCCGCAGAGCACTGCGGGAGGCCAGAAGAGAGACAGTGATTTTGTAGAGACCCAGCAAGCTCCAGGGTGGGCTACCAGAGAGGAAGACTGTGAGGACTCAAGGAATTGCGACCCCAGGCCATCCAGCCACACCGTTGGCTCTTTCCAGGGAAGGCTGTCATCTCCAGCTATCTGGATTACAGCAAGCTTCCCATTCTAACACCAGGAGTGGGGAGGGGAGGACTAGTGGCTCCGACCTCAGGCCTCCATGCGGAGCCCCAGCCACGTCATCTCATTAGCATACAAAAAGGTACCTATCCCCTAGAGAGTACAAGGGCTCTTGGATGCCAGGAAATGAGATGAAGACCAAGAAGAGGCCCCACAGTCTCGTGCTGAATAAGGCAGATTGCACTCCCCGTGTGGGTTCAGCTGAAGGCCT
>NW_006201583.1:0-576 GCF_000334495.1 Tupaia belangeri chinensis | reverse complement strand
TCACCTACTCAATGCACAGTAATGAAAAAGAAGAGAAACGGGGAGAAGCTGTACATCTTAGCAGGTGTCTGCAACAGTGAACAGAGAGCCACCAAGGGAGCTGGGTTACTGGTGCTATTGGAGGGTCCTCTGAGCCCTGAGGAGAGTCAGGAAATAAAGACAGGAGAGGAGCAAAGGAGGAAATGAGAATGGGAAAGGCAGGGAGTACAGGGCATAAACTAAGGGAAAGGAGAAACTGTGCTCAGTGGAGGGTGCAAAATATAATGATCCTTTAGGAAAAGGAAGGGTAGGGATTAGAAAAACAGGAAGAATACAGATGAGCTTCCAGTACTGAAACTTGTTAGGGACATAGAGCACAGCTGCCCCGGCCTTACTGTCTTTCTCACAATCTCTAAGGCGTTAAGGACTGGGGGGCCCAGTCATGAGAGCGGTGTTTTATCTGCCGTAGATGAATATAAGAGTAGATGGCGATCCTCAGACATTGCTGGTTCACAGGATAGTATCTAGTGGGCCAGAGTAAGAGAATTAGGCAGAAGAAAGTAGGTCTAGTTATGGAGAGCACAGGGAACCTTGAGC
>NW_006201582.1:178391-188391 GCF_000334495.1 Tupaia belangeri chinensis | reverse complement strand
TAAACCTAATCCTAACTCTACCCCCAACCTAGCCCTAACCCTAACCCTAACCCCTAATCCTAACCCTAATCCTTTTCCCGACCCTAACCCTTACCCTAAACCTAATCCTAACTCTACCCCCAACCTAGCCCTAACCCTAACCCTAACCCCTAATCCTAACCCTAATCCTTTTCCCGACCCTAACCCTTACCCTAAACCTAATCCTAACTCTACCCCCAACCTAGCCCTAACCCTAACCCTAACCCTGACCCTGATCCTGACCCTAACCCTAACCGCAACCCCTAATCCTAACCCTAATCCTTTTCCCGACCCTAACCCTTACCCTAAACCTAATCCTAACTCTACCCCCAACCTAACCCTAACCCTAACCCTAACCCTACCCCTGACCCTAACCCTAACCCCTAACCCTAACCCTAACCCTACCCCTGACCCTAACCCTAACCCCTAACCCCTAACCGTAACCCTAACCCTACCCCTAACCCTAACCCTACCCCTGACCCTAACCCTAACCCCTAACCCCTAACCGTAACCCTAACCCTACCCCTAACCCTAACCCTACCCCTGACCCTAACCCTAACCCCTAACCCCTAACCGTAACCCTAACCCTACCCCTAACCCTAACCCTACCCCTGACCCTAACCCTAACCCCTAACCCCTAACCGTAACCCTAACCCTACCCCTAACCCTAACCCTACCCCTGACCCTAACCCTAACCCCTAACCCTAACCCTAACCTATCCTTAACCCTAACCCTGCCCCTGACCCTGACCCTTACTCTGACCCTAACACTAACACTATCTCCTAACCCTAACACTAACCCTAACCCTATCCCAAACCCCTAACCCTAACCCTAACCCTGACTCTAACCCTAACCCGAACCCCTAACCCTAACCCTAACCCTGACTCTAACCCTAACCCGAACCCCTAACCCTAACCCTAACCCTGACTCTAACCCTAACCCGAACCCCTAACCCTAACCCTAACCCTGACTCTAACCCTAACCCGAACCCCTAACCCTAACCCTAACCCTGACTCTAACCCTAACCCGAACCCCTAACCCTAACCCTAACCCCTAATCCTAACACTAACACTAACCTAACACTAACCCTGACCCTGACCTTATCCCTGACACTAACCCGAACCCTAACCATAAACCCTAACCCTAACACTAACCCTAAACCTAACCCAAACCCCTAACCCTAAAGCTCTAACCCCTAACCCTAAACCTAACCCTAACCATAACCGTAACCAAAACCCTGACCCTGACCCTGACCGTAATCCTAACCCCTAACCCCTAAACATAACCCTAAACCTAACCCCTAACCCTAACTCTAACCCTAACCCTGACCCTAACCCTGACTCTGACTCTAACCCCTATCCCTAACCCTAACCCCTAACCCTAACCCTAACCCTAAGCCTAACCCTAAACCTGACCCTAACCCTGACCCTGACCCTAACACCTAACCCTAACCCTATCCCAAATCCTGACCCTAACCCTAACCCTTACCCTGACCCTAACCCTAACCCTAACCATAACACTAACCCTGACTCTAACACTAACCCTAACGCTAACCCTAACCCTGACCCTATCACTAACCCTAACCCTAACCCCTAATCCTAACCCTAATCCTAACCCCTAACGCTAACCCTAACCCTAACCCCTTACCCTAACCCTAACCCTAATCCTGACCCTGATCCTGACCCTAACCCTAACTCCAACCCCTAACCCTAACCTTAACCCTAATCCTTACCCCGAACCTAACCCTGACCCTAACCCTAATCCTAACTCTACCCCTAACCTAACCCTAACCCTAACCCTAACCCAGACACTGACCCTGACCCTGACCTTAACCCGAACCCCTAACCCCTAACTGTAACCGTAACCCTAACCCTAACCCTATCCCTAACCCTAACCCTAACCCCTAACCCTAACCCTAACCCTAACCCTAACCCTAACCCCTAACCCTAACACTGACTGTAACCCTAACCCTAACCCCTAACCCTAACACTGACTGTAACCCTAACCCTAACCCCTAACCCTAACACTGACTGTAACCCTAACCCTAACCCCTAACCCTAACACTGACTGTAACCCTAACCCTAACCCCTAACCCTAACACTGACTGTAACCCTAACCCTAACCCCTAACCCTAACACTGACTGTAACCCTAACCCTAACCCCTAACCCTAACACTGACTGTAACCCTAACCCTAACCCCTAACCCTAACTGTAACCCTTACGCTAACCCTAACCCCTGACCCTAACCCTAACTCCTAACCCTAACCCTAACCCAAACCCTAACCCCTATCCCTAACAGTAACCCTGACACTGACCCTGACCCTTACCCTGACCCTAACCCTAACCCTAACCCTGACCCTGACCGTAACCCCTAACTCTAACCCTAACCCTAACCCTAACCCTAACCCTAACCTAACCCTGACCCTGACCCTGGCCCTGTCCCTCACCCTGACCCTAACCGTAACCCTGACCCTGACCCTGACCCTTACCCTGACCCTAACCCTAACCCTAACCCTAACCCCTAACCCTAACCCTAACCCTAACCCTAATTACAAGTAATAGTATTCATGAATGAATATATATATATTTTTAATTGCTGTTTACTGTTAACAAATCCACATTTAGTTTGAATTACTTAGACCTTTGGAACAGGGAGGAAAGTTTCTTTAAAAAAATAAATTCTACAGGCTTGTAGTAGCACTAAAGTAAGCAAAAACTAATAAATGAAATTGTCAAGAGAAGCTATAAATTTTTTGGTTTTACCTCAACCCACCCTAAATCTTTTTGAATGAAACAGTCAGATAGACTCTCAACATCTATATAAACTAGGCCATGGCAGAGGTTCAGCACTTTACAAAGCATTTCCTTCCTTCCTTCTTTTCTTTGGCCTTTAAGTTTCTTTCTTTCTTCCATAAGTAAGAGAGACAGAGAGACAGAGATAGAGATAGGCATTCTCAGTGTGGTTTTCATTCCATAATCCACCCCAGCTTCAGATCATTGGAAAGCATGTCCCATGTGGGTCACCTCGCAGAGCACTGCACTGCATTACTGGTGCATCATTGTCCAGCTCCTTCTATTCTTTAGCTTTTCATTTTCCTTTTCTTCTTTCTCTACCCACTCCCCAAGTTAAATAATTAGAATTTAGGGCCTATAAGATGGTTTTTATCAAGAATCAATCTTATAACTATACCATATTATTGGTACTAAATCTTTCTTCTGGAGTTAAACAGATCTTTATAATGTCTGTATTCTTCAAAATTTCTCTCTCTCTTTCTCTCCTTTCAATACTACACTCAACCTCAAACAATTAATTTTCAGAAAATCAATATCAGCTTGATATGATGTGCCATCAGTGGGGACGAGTTTTCTAGCTCGAATATTATGTTTGAATAATATTAAATTTGAACAACACTGAACCTTAGAAGGTTTAAGCCTCACATCAGAATTTTAAGTAGGTGGCTTTACATTGCATTTAAATCCTATTTTTAAATATCTATATAGCAATCAAGTAAGACAATTATATCTCACCAATAACGACATAAATATATATATATATATATACATACATATATATATATATATATACACACACACACACACACACACACACATATATTCAGTCTTAGTTAAACAGCATTTACTTTACTGGTCTATTTTCAAAGGATCCATGAAATACTACATGTGAAGTATTTAAAACTCTTCTTGTTATGTGGTAAATGTTCAGTAAAGTAGTAGTTGTTTCTATACTTCTATCGTGTATAAACTAAGAAATAAAGCGCTGTTACATATGATAGCGTATTCGTATATCTGACCCACATGTTATTATGCTCTCTGGCTACAGTGTTTACTGGTTGGAATATGAATAGATGCACAGTCATCTCACAGCAGTGTGAACATTGTCCCAGTTTCAATGTTAGACGGTAGGTGAATCAGCTAGTTAACAGCATGATCAAACAAACCCGCAAATTCCAGTCACTCCCATTGTAGCACGTAGATCGATCTGTTTATGGCTGAGAATAATGCACACATTGTTCTGAAAACCACTTTATCACCACAAAATGTCATTCTTGACTAGACAGCCTAATCTTTCTCAACATGTGTGCCTTGGCTTGTATTGTGGGGAAAATGATATAAAATTTAATAAGTAGGAACATTAAATCAAAGCAGCAGATGCAGAACTGTTTTTTATGATCTAATCTGGCTAATATTAAATCCTGGTATGGTCTTTCTGCCATTATAAAGATAGATTACTTCTTTACAGTATACTCTTTAATTATAAGTTTTAAAATACAAGAATCATTCATTTATATTTTAGGACATCTTACTTGAAATCATCTATTAACTGTGCACTCATTTGATAACATTGGTTATATAATAGACTTTTAAGTTTTTAAAATAATTTTATTTATTTTTTAGAGGAGTCTGACAGAGAGGGACACACACACACACACACACACACACACAAACACAGTACATGCACTATAAACAGTGTCTAATGTCAAGATTCTTCCATTCCGGCTAATCAGGATCTCTGCTAACCAGTTTCCACGCGTGACGTGTACAGGTCTACCTAGGAACCCAAATCCTAACCTTCCATATGGATGCAGCAGCATAGAACATAAAACTATTGCTGTACCATCATGACTGAGCCTGATAGCATCTTTTCAAAGAAAACAGCCTTCGGGAACCAGCAGTTAGCGTAATGGCTATGTCGCTGGACTCCCATGTAGTTGACCACGGTTCGCGTCCCAGACCCGGTGGCTTAAAACTCACGCTGGGCGCGTGTGCGTACATGCCCAAGATCCCGAGAGGAGAATGGAGGAGAAGGGATTGTGGCGTGACCATCCCCTCTGGGGGGTGATTTCTTGCTTTCTGTCTCTCTGTCTCTCTCTGTCTGTCAGGTGAGCACACGCACCCTATAGCAAAAACTTCTCCAAAAAAAAAAAAAGAAAACAGCCTTTCACACATTTTAAAATTAGTATATTTTTTAAAGTTCTATCCCTTAGAGCTTAGCTTATTCAAAATACCATAAGAGAAAACACAAAAATTATAGTAACAGCCAGTTACCATGTCAAGCAATTTGCCAAGTGATTTATATAATTTATTGTATTTTTTTAAAACTTCCTATAAAATAATATTGTCCACATTGACAATAATGTAAATTTTTGTCTAGTTATTCTGGAATTTCATTGTCTTAGCTGACAACCTTACAATTATGGAAAATAATTTTGAACCAAATACAGAAATCATCTCCATAAAAGTCTGTGAGGCTCAAACCTTGAAATAGTGTCCTTTGTAAATATGATTTTTTTTTTTAGAGAGATTTTTCTTATAGGGCACATGCGCTCACCAGAGAGACAGAAAGTGAGAAACCTCCCCCTAGGGGGGATGGCCACGCCACAATCCCTTCTCCTCAATTCTCCTCTCAGTATCTTGGGCATATACGCACACGCGCCCAGCGTGAGTTTTAGCCACCAGGTCCAGATCTCAAATCGCGGTTGACTACATGGGAGTCCAGCGACATAGCCATTAAATGTGCCAACTGTTGGTTCTTGTAAATACTGTTCAAGTTTTACTATTCATGTGAAACTCATTTCTTCTAGATATGACCCACTCAATCTCTGAACAGTTAAAGCAGTTGGGAAACTCAACTTTACACCAAAATGTACTCTTTTTAATTGGGTACAGTTGTCTAGTTTTGAAAGACATGACAGAAAGCAATTTTTAAATTCTTTAGGAGACATGTCCTGTGTTCTGCCATACTAACTTTATTTTTCCAGATGAACCTTTCCAGTTTCCTTCGATTGTTCTACATATGATCTGTGTCCAGTTTCCTCACCTCTGCAGGAGACTTGTTTGGTCCAATTTGAATTACCTCTCTTCCTCCCAATTTGAATTACCTCTCTTCCTCATGATGATACTTCTTCTGATTGTCCCACTACCCCAAAGTAGTATGATGGATAATTCCATAAGCCCTTCTACTGGCTGCCTAATTTCTTATTTTTTCATCTTAAGTTTTTGTGAGGATAGTAATTTACTTAAACCTTCTGTTCCACACTAGAAAGGTGTCATTACAGAGTCTCTGTCTCAAAAATTTGCTGTCAAGTTTTAATAAGATGATCCATGTGAGGTCTCAGACATAGTTCATGGCACATGGAAAATATTCAACAAATGTTGTGTATTATTATTAATGTCAAAATTATAATTGTCATCATAAATATTTTCATTTTTTTATTCTTAGCTAAATTTATCTAGTTTGTCTATAGTTTCAACTTACAATAACAAACCTTTACAAAAAACCTTTTCAAATACCCAACACAGCCATAAATATTTTCAAGGTTTGATCCGCTCATAATGTAGTGGTAATTTTACCATAATTCCTCTAATATGTCTAAAGATTTTATATATGTATCTCTCTCTCTTTTCCTGTCTGTATATGTCCAAAAATGCACACATATACAGGGTGTGTATATACACATATGCATGTATGTGTGTGTGCATATATTATATACATATATAAATATGTAATTTACTCCTATATACTCAAAATATTGGTAGTTAAAAATCAATTTTAAAATATTTAGTATATATGCCTCACCTAAGAGATTCCCAGAAGAATTACAAATTGACTTATGCAGCTGATCAATATTTTCTGAATTATCAAATAACATGTTTCTTCTGTCGGAAAGTCTTTCTCATATTCTACATTCAATCAAATTAACAAATGACCTTAATTTTATTCCCAGAAAGTCTCTTGAATTGATTTCTTCCCTTTTTTCACCACAGCTGTTGACATTGACCCTCATTGTATTTGACTTGTAATCTAGAAAACCCTAATAATTGATATTTCTGCTTCTTTCTCCTCAATTTATATCTAGAATGTTCATTCCCTGCTAAAGAATAACTTTTCTTAAATGCAAGTTGGATGAAATATCACTTTGTCTTCAAAAAATTTCAATGATTTATTATTGCCAGCCAGTTACCCTCTATCTGGCCTTCCTCAGGCAGTCTAACTTATCTTTCTAGGGTTGTCCTCCCGTTCTTTCAAATGAACATCTCAGTCATTAGGTGACACACTCTACTCACTCTTTTCAACACAGTGTTCACTTTGTGCCTTCACTTAATTTTTATTTGGTCACAAGGATAGCATTTTTCTCCCACTTCAACTTCATTTATTGAAATCATTCCAAATCTCATCTCAAATACCACTTCATCTATAAAGTCTTTTTGGTTCTCTCATTCAACAAAATCTCTTGAGGTATTGAGCTCCAATGCACTTTGTGTGAACTTACCTAAGGGCAATTATTTTACGGAACCTTTTATCCTAGTCATTTCTGTAGTTGTCTTATGCTCCTCATTGTAAGTCCTTGAACTGGGTTTTATATTTTTATAGTAGTTCCTCACAATATTGAAACAGTTTCCCTAAAAATCATATGAGATCAATCAGTGTTTGTTGAGCTGGCACTTTTGTAGATTCTATAATAATAGGCACTTGTTAAGTTTAAAGAAGTAGATTACCATTTATTGAAGATAACTTTATGGAATTGTCAACTGGACTGGTGAGAAATGTACACATGTTGGAATATATTCACTTTGTAAACTAAGTAAGATGTGATTGAATTTATAAAAGAAATTGAAGTAAAAAATTTCAAAAAATTAAAAAATGCATTTTTAAAAAGAAATTGCAGCTTTGTCTAGAGCTGTAAGAAAACTATAATGCTCTCTATTTCTCCAGCATTTCGAAAAGAGCACTTGTAGGAATTTGGGACCAGGAGATAGCATAATGGATACGTTGATGGACTCTCATGTATTTGACCTCGGTTTGAATCTCGTACCTGGTGGCTTAAAACTCATGCTGGGCACATGTACATGCTTGCCCAAGATCTCAAGAGGAGACCGGGAAAAAGAGATTGTGATGTGGCCATCCTCTCCAGGGGGTGATTTCTCACTTTCTGTCTCTCTGTCTCTCTGACCAGTGAATGTGCCCTATAGCAAAGTTATCTCTAAAAAAGGAAAAGAAAAGAGCACTTGTAGGAACTTATTAAGATGGAAAAGTTAGTCATCTCAACTTTTTTTGTATTATTCAAGTAGTAGAGATTCAAAGATAGTTTTCTATTTTGAAAAAAAAAATTTACTACCCTGTCATTAAATATTTTCTTTGTTAATACCAGTGGGGTATAGTTTTTGTTTATTGTTGAGCTAGTATAGATTGGCAACTTAACGTAAGTTCTGTAATGTGCATCGAGTAAAAATGCACCATGACTTTTCCAAGAACCCAATAATTACATCTAGAAGGTAGGCCCCACAAATGATGCTAAACATCCTAAAAGGCACCATTCCATACCATAAAGAAATTTTTGGCCTTATGTCAGTAATATCACAGAGAATTGAAAAAATACATTCTGTAAATTTGCATTTTTCTTTGACCTCCTCTCCTTTCCTCTCATGGGTCAAAGTTGCTCTTGACAGTAAACAGTCATTGACAATTGCCAAAATTCTTCCATATCTCCCAGGGTAGGTCCAATGGGTCACTTATCATATTATCTCCTTTCTAATTTCATCATGACCTTGTTGAATTCCCTAAGCTATGGTTATCTAACCTCTTTCACCTTAGGTAACTCAAGCAACTACTCCCCCAATATGTGTTTTTTCTGTTTACTGCTAATATAAGAGGTAATAGTCCTTTTCTAAAAGATTTATTCAATTCCTCAGACAATATCTTATTAGTAAAATCTCCCTTTTCTGATTGTCATTAGATACTTAATCCTGACACAAACATGCATGAAATGTCTTGCTATTCAAAATCATGTGAAAATATTTTTAAACTGCTTTAAAAGAAAAGTCTTCACTACTTTATACCAATATCCACAATGTGTGTAGAGCACTCAATCTGTATTAGAGTTGGAAGATTAAAAAATAAGTGAAAGGGGCTAGCATGTGGTGTGACATTTAAGGTGCTGGATTGACTGTGGTTTGAGTCCCAGATCTGGTAGTTTGCTTTCACTATCTCTCTCTGTCTTTCTCTCTTCTTAAAAGTAAGATAAAATTCTGAGTTTTGTTTTGACCAAAAAATTGAAATAAAGTAATAGAAAATGTGGACCAATATGAACAGAACATTGATGATATATGGTTTGCCTCTTGTGCTAGTGAGAAGTAATTTTCAAAAGTAGGAGCTGCTCTCACAGCATTATAATAATAGATAAAAACAACCCTACAAGAACCTGAGAAATGAAGTCAGATATTCAGGAGAGTCATGGATGGTAGAGCTGCCAGTGCTCAAGAATCAGAGATGATTCAGAGAAAGATTCATAGGGGAAGTTTGCCTGAGCAGAGATATTTAGACATGTTTGAGGTAAGAAGATAGCACTGAGGGCCTTGCTTACTCATGGTCTGGTTAGTGTTCTGCCAGTCAGACAGGCTTCCTTTTACCTGCCCATCCTCATGAGATCTTGGTGCAAATGGAGAAACAATTCTACAAGTAACTATAGCAGTTGCTGTCTAGAGTACTATGAGAGGTAGCATGAAAACTAAAATAAACTAGTAGAAAGTAAGTGAAGGAGTTGACTAATGAGAAGTAAGAATTAGAAAATTGTTCTGTTATACTCTTATGAAGCTATTTATATTATTTTAAAAGAAATTTTTGTCTAGGGTATGTGTTCCTGCCAGAGAGAGAGACAGACAGAGACGCTGAGAGGGAAAGTGAGAAATCACCTCTGGGGGCAGGGGAGTGGAGATCGGAATGGCCATGCCACAGTCCCTTCTCCATTCTTCTCTTGGGATCTTGAGCATGCACACACATATGCCTGTCATGAGTTTCAAGCCACTATTATGATTTATATAATCAAAACTTTGGAAGGAGACTTCTAGATCTTGTGAGTTGAAATTGTTGTTTATGCTTCCATTAAAAATATCTATCCCAGGGAACCAGCAGTTAGCGTAATGGCTATGTCGCTGGACTCCCATGTAGTCGACCGCAGTTCAT
>NW_006201582.1:132443-178273 GCF_000334495.1 Tupaia belangeri chinensis | reverse complement strand
TCCAACTTACATACTAAGGTAAGTATGTGAAAACAGCTTAGACTAGGGGATCTCATTCTAAATTAGTTGAAACACCAGCACTACACATAAGTGATATATAAGAAAAAGAAAACACTTGAAACGTATTTTTTAGAGTGGTGGTAATAAAACAACAGTCATTACATGTTTCTAGCACCTTCAGAATCAGTTCTACCCTCTGTAAATTTAATTGACTTTTCCGTACATGTGAATCTGGTTCTGATAAATCAATTCACATGAATTCAACACACATTTCAGATGAGCGGGAGCTGTGGGCATAACCAATCTAAATCCTTCTGAGTTGAACACACTTTTTTCATTCCATAGCAGACCCACTCTGTGACAGGCACTATTCTAGGCACTTGGGCTACATGGAAGTGTGAGTAAACAAAGCTGAAAAATAAAACAAAATGAAAGCAACATTGACTCTCAAAAGCTCACATGTTCATGTGAAGTGGCTTCAATAAGCTAAGAACAAAGTAAATTATATAATATCTTAGAATTGAATATGCATTTTGGAAGGATTGTCATAGCAAAAGGGATTAAGTGCAAGGGCAGAAGGAAGGGTTGTGATTTCACATGGAGTGGCCCTAGTAGGTGTTACAGAGATGATCTCTGAGCAGAACTTAACACGTGTATGAAGTGCCAAGTATATGTTAGCTGCTGGAGGAGACATATAGTAAAGAAAATAATCTAAGACTTCACTGTTTATATTCCAGTAGCAGAGCATAGGCAATAATAATAAAGAATTATGTAATGGATCAGGTGATAGGGATTTCCATGGCATATAGTGATCAGAATGTGGTACTCTTTCTCATAATGTGGGTTGTGAGGCTGTTTTATAAGGTGGTATTTGAACAACAGAACCTAATTCATATAGTTCTTCAGCATGGGATGTGCTGAAAGTAGAAGTTTCAGCAACTCCTATGTTTTAACACTTCATTAGGCAGAGCTCCTGAAGAAGGGGATTGAAGGAAAATGAGAGCAAAGCAGATAAGGAATGCAAATGAATAAAAAAAGGGTAGTTTCTGACCTGGTTACCATTTGTGATCAGGAACATGCAGGTGCTCAGTCTCCCAAGACCATCTTCTATGGGGTACTGTGGCATCCCTGGGCTGTTTGCTGGGGTAAAAGGGAAAAACATTTACCTGCTAGTCTAATGTCTTCACAGGGTGTTAACTTCCCAGAATGTCTGGGCTGCTTTGTGCTGGTAGTAAGAGGTCCTGTGCGATATTGAGCCTTAGCTGTACCAGAGAAGTTCTGGGTGGGAGGTGAGAAGGGGACATGTGAGCACAGAAATGAATAACTCTCTGTGGACTGTGCCATGTGATGTTGATAGGAAAATATGCAGGGCCCATGGCATACAAGGTGGCTGGGAAGACTATGTGGAGATGGTTAGAGGTTGACGCTTAGAGGTTCTGATACAGAGTGCAAGAAGGTAAGTGTTTTATAGATATTAACCAACTTAATGCAGGTAACAGTCCTATGCAATAAACATTGTTTTCTTACCCATTAACAGAAGATGAACTTAAAGCACAGAATTTTTGTTTGTTTTCAAGAGTGATTTTTGCTAGAGGGCATGTGTACTCACTAGAGAGACAGAAAGCAAGAATTCACCCCCCAAGGGGGATGACCATTGCCACAATCTACTCTCCTCCATTCTCTTTTTGGTATTTTAGGCACACGTGCACATTCACCTGAGTTTTAAGCTACCAGGTCCGGGACTTGAACCACAGTCGACCATGTGGAAGTCCAGCAATGTAACAATTATACCATCTGCTGGTCCCAAGCATGGACATCTTAAGTAACTTGCCTGTTGTCAGCTAATGAGTCAGTACCAAGATTCAAACACACCTTTTACTGCCTCCATAACATACTCCTTGCCACATGAGATCCAACCTTATTCCACAAGTACAAATTGTATTCAGTTAATAGTGAAAAAGAATTAAATCATATAATAATTATTTCTATAAACTCCAATTTCCAATAGTGCTTTTTTATAAATACCAATTTTTACCAAATTCCAAAGTAATGGTTTATTTGTTTTTTTAAATAACTATTTATTTATTTAATTATATTTTTATTATTATTTTTAAATTTGATTAGATAGATTTAGAAAGAGAGAGAAAGCAAAAGCAAGAAAGCAAACCACCAGGTCCAGGACTCGAGCCGTGGTTGGCCATGTGGAAATCCAGTGCCTTTACCCACCATGCCACATCCCAGCCTCAAAGTAGTGGTTTTTAATGCTTATGGAAAGATCCATTGGAAAAACAGTGAGACGCAGAAGAGAAAACATGTGTAAACAAGAACAACTAGAAGGAAACATCTTTTTATTTTATCTGTTCTTTCAAAAGAAAGAAAACTTTCACCAAAACGCATTTCTGATACATTATTTCAGCCTCTATCAGATGAAGAAGACTAAGTTTAATATTTTAACTAGTGTAATAACATATATTTATATCAGCATCCAAAATATCTATCCCAGGCCAGCCCTATACCCTAAAGGTTAAGGAAACCAGATATCACAGGGTCACCCGCACTTTGAATCCTGACATCCGGTTGCTTAAAAAACATGGCATGCCCATGTACATACATGCCCCAAATCCCAGCAAAATGGAGAAAAGGAGGAGAAGGAATTTTGGTGAGACCATGCCCATTTCAGGGAGGAAGGTGCTTCCTCACTCTCACTCATTCTTTGTCTCTCTCTGGTTACCACAAGTACCTTCAGCAATTAAAAAAAAAAATCTAACCCAACCTACATGTTAAGGTTTAAAAAAAGGAAATATTATACAAGGAATTAGAATATCTATTGTACATTGTGAACAATTTGGACTTCATCTACTTTGGGTGTTTCAGTTCCAAGCACCAGTTATCTGAGGCAAGATAGACAGAGCAGACTTTGATTCAACACGTCAGGATGAAGTTTCACAGTCCTGGGAGAGAGTATGGAAGAACAATTGTTAATACACTCTGTTATCTTTTTCTCAGTCCCGGTTCTGTGAGTGGAATATTTGATTGAAGTCATTCCAAAGCACTGAGAAGTAAAATTTTACTCAGTTTTTGAGGATAGTCTTATTAACACATCTGTGTGCATATATCTATGGAAGACAAAGACCCTTAATCCACAGTTCTGTATAGAAACTCAGGTTTCCCAATGTTAGTCTTGTCTATAGAATTAGCTGTTTCCTTCTCTCGAGATCAGAAAAGTGCATTTTCAGTCATTCTTTTTCAAAATGGAGAGGTAGAACAGACAGAATAATTACAAACAAGATTTTTATTTCTATTGATGAAACATCCATGACAGTACTGGTTAAACTGCCTCTTTGATTCAATGAAGTGGTTTGACTTCTGGTTTACACTTAGCACTTTCTGCAAAGAGAAATCAGTTCCTTTTCAAAAGCAACAAGAAAATGAAGTGTTATATTTTGGTCTCTACTTTTGTTGTTGATTAAATATGAAGATGACTTCTTTTCTGCTTAAGAATAGCTAAATTTTATTTCCCTAAAAGGCCAGATAGATGCATCTTTCAGTGTGTTGTCATTTTCAGACCAGTGAACATTAGTTATGCTGTATATTTCATCCAGAGAAATCCGTGATAAAATACCATCGAAAGCCTTCTGATTTCTTATCCTGTGCTTTATCAGGATAGATGTGTAACTGACAAGGGCAATTTTAAAAATTTATTTTAAAGAAAAAGATGTTTCCTGAAGATACATATTTACATCTGCTTTAAAAACTGTTAGCTAAAGTTGAAGACTCAGGTCTTTTATCCAGGTCAGATTAATGAAAAAGGTTATTGTTAAAAAAAAAAAGTCGATCTCTCTATATAGATCTTAGCTAATCAATTGGCAATGTTTGCATGGTAAAATACTTTTAAAAATAGAGTAGTATTTTGGGTAAACAAACATTATTTTACTTCTTTGTGTGCTTATGTTAATAAAACTTTAGCAAAACTCTATAAATAACTAAGAGTGTAATTAGACACTACATTGGAGCCATAAAAATATTTGAAGAGTCATTCTAACATTCTAACCACTGAATTCTTTTTTATCTTAATATTTATCATAAACAATCTTTGAAGAATTTCAGGCTTTATTCTGAAATAAATTTATTATTAGCAGTTATCAACATTTCCTCATGAAAATACCACCATCAGTTTTACTTGCCGTATTCCCTACAAGAATCACAATATGTGATAGTTTCTGTTTCATAAATATCTCACAGTATTGTCCATATTTTTTCTTATATCTCTCTTCATGTAATTTATGATCAACTATTTTCACACTTACTCTTATAGCTTTCTAACAGACCATCTATCATCCATGACATTGCTAAGGGCAATTTATTTGAAGACAGGTTAGTTGTCTTCAGTAGCTTTTTATATTTTGTAGTGCAGGCATCTCAACCTCCTCTGTGGTATCCAGAAGCACACACATACTCCACATTTTCTTAGCACTCCACTTTTTTTTTTCTTTGCCTTAGTTCTATTCTCCCTTCTTTAGATAATCCCCTTTGCTTTCTTTTTTTCTGCCTACCAGCCTTTTTATTCTTCATTGCAGACATTAATGACCAGTATAAAAGTTTTCTGATCTTCCTAAAGAATCAGCCATGTTCTTCTATGTTCTTCTATGCTTTTATAGAATGTCTTTGTCTTTCTCGGTCGTGTGTGGGTTATATAAACTACTTGAGGCTGTCAACAACTCATTCTTTCACTCAACTCATAATCAACAAAAACCTAGTTTGTGCCAGGCATTCAACTCTGTGCTGAGTATGCAGCAATGAATACAACACAGTCTTCCCATTATTGAGAACTGGTGAATCTCCAACCTCATTAGGCATATGGACCACTTGGGGCAGTTACAAAAATGCAGATTCCTGAGATGTACCAGTAGATATTCTGACCCTGAAGCTTAGAATATGGCCCAGGAATGTGCTCATTGCTAACGATTCTAGAGAATGTTGATCGATGTGACTCACACAATGTGAGAGACACTGCAATAGACTTTGTTCACTCTTAGGTTCATTAAATGTCATTTTCATCATTTAATTCTATTATTTTAATTTTTAAACTTTTAAATCACCAGCAAGTAAGTCAATGCTTGGTATTATTTTGTATGTGCTTAATAAACTTTTTGTTTTGTTTTGTTTTTAAAAAGTTCTTCCATGAGTGAGAGAAACAGAGAGAGAGTGGAGGGGAGACCCAAACATGATCTCAAAGCCGAGATTTATTCCTTATCTCTGCCAACCCCGGATCATGGGCATGCATGTGCGCAACATTCTCAGGGAGGTCTCCAGAAGCGAGCCTGAAACTTCCTATGTAGGTCAGCCCCACAGAGTGTCGAATGTTAGGTCTGTGTCACTGTCCAGTCCCTCATAAATATTTTTGAATGAATGACTATTTCAGGAAATTTGCAATCTAGTAGAATGTAGATAACATAGGCAATCATAACATTAAATGCCATGATTCAGAAATGAGGGTGCCCTCTTATAAAAGAACTTTTTTTTTCAACCAAGAAGGTCTTACCAAGACAAAAATCACTGAAACTGCAACAAGAAGGATAGATAAGAGCTGTCAGGCAAAATCGTTGATGGGCTGTGTACCAGGCAAAGGGAAACACTTGTTCAATAACTTGTAGCTAGGGAAAGCATGGCCCGTTGACAGGGAACAGGTAAAGTATCTAGTACCTTAACCGTCATAATAAATGTGAGCTAAATAAACAATATATTTTTTTGTTGTATCGTGTTCTGGATAGCTGTGCTAAATGGGGCTAAGTAAGTTTTTATTAAACAAGTACATGTCTTTTAGTCACCACATTTTAAATTGGATTGTTATTCTCATTTTATAAAAAACAGTATTAAGTACATAGAAGTACATATTTCTTTACTTTCTCTCTGTTTTCAACAGACAAAAATCCATGTGTCCTGACACCTATTGGAGCCTTCAAAATCACAGTCATTTCTACAAAGTAATTTTTACAATTAAAAAAAAGACAATACTTCAGCTACTGACAACTTATTTTTATAGAGAGAACAATTTTCCTCATTATTATTTACTCCTAAAATTTCATTTTAATTGTAATGTTTTTGAATAGCAAAAGGCAAGACCTTGAATAATTTTCTGTGAATTAAGTAATTGAATAAACTGATGTAGTTGAGATGACTGGGTTCTTATTTCTTTTGTATACCATGGGGAACTTTTTAACAACTGATGTCAGCCAAATGTAGGTATTTTAAAGCATGTAGTTATATATATTCAGTTATCAAATTACAAATTTAAAGTCCATTTCCTAGAGCATCTGAGTACTCTACTAGGCAGAAATAAATCTCGGTGACTGTCACTGGTAAGTTAGTTCCTGTGTTGCTACCCAGCAACAACAAAGCACTTACTTCCTCTAGTGGCTGGTCTTGTTGCCTACAGAAAAAGAGTTTCTTTTTTCTCCTGTGTTATCCTATGTTAGCCAAGGGAAAAACATAATTTTTTAACTGGAAAACTTTTCTTTTTATTAACAAAATCTTCTGACACCAGTGGAAGACTCTATAAGAGTATAAAATAGAAGTTATTATTGTTATTTAAAAAAAATACTATAAGGTACTAGAACCTACCATCTGCTTGTAGAATCCATGGGGCAAAGTGTTCCTCATTTCTACACAGTTCTGATATGTAACAGGCATGGGCAATTTACCCCCTGAGGTAGTGGTTTATACACAGTCAGGTTTCAAATATTTATAAAAACTATATATATCAAAGTGGCAATTAATCTTATTAGATTCAATCACAATAGCTAACATTGTGTGATATTGAGACAGAAATGATGACTATGCCAAAATGATTAAATTAAGAATTCACAAAACCTTAGTTGTGTGTATTAAAACGAATGAATTAGCAAAGTGGCATCTCAAAAATGAGAAAACAGACTGTTAAATAGACTGATGAAAATTAACTATACTCTTGGGTGGAGATGACAAGGAAGATATATCCCTATTTCCCAACTTTTACAAAAATGAATTCCAATTGGATTAAAGATCTAAACATAAAAACTAAAACCATATGAAAACTAGCAGGCTTTGCTTAAAATGATACCAAAGAACAATTGTGAAAGGATTGTAGTTTAACAGATTTAAATGTTTAAAAACTTCTGCCTGTCAAAGCTTATCAAATCATGTGAGAAGGATGAGTCAAGAATGGGAAATATTTTGCAATGGATACAAAAGGAGTACTGTCTCTAATATATATATATAAACACCTTTTTATGAATTATTAAATAGTGTACAAATAATTTGGAAAATAACATGATTGAGTAAATGATAGAAGGAATAGAAATGACCAATATAGCCTTATAAGTCATCTGTATTGCTTGCAATCTCAGTACTTCACATTACAAATTATTTTTAACATAAGATCATCAAAGATTAAAAAGAACATCTGCCATTATAATTAAGAGTGAGGATATGGGACCAGCAGATGCTACAATGGTTATGTTGTCACTGACTCCCACATAGTCAACCATGGTTTGAATCCTAAATCCAGTGGCTCAGAACTCATGCTGGGTGCATGTGTGTGTGTGTGAACAAGATGCTGAAAGGAGAATGGAGGGGAAGGGATTGCAGCACGGCCATCCTCCTTGGTGGGGCATGGGTGTGTGTGTGTGAGTGATTTCTCACTTTCTGTCTGTCTGTCTCTCTTTGGTGAGTATATGTGCCCTATATCAAAAACCTCTCAAGAAAAATTTAAAAAAAGAGGACAAAGGGGTACTCAAGGGTTATTCAAGTGAATGGGGGAATCAATTATTTCAATTCTTAAGTAAATGAGGGAATAAATTATTTTAATAGTTCTAAAACACACAGTACTGCAGTCAGTAAAATAACATATTTTTAAGATATATCTTGGATATAGTTTAAGAAAAAAAAGTAACAATATGGTCACTATAAGACAACTATATAGTTTGATTTATAGCTTATATAGACCAATAAAGGTAATAGGAGGTAAGAGAAATACATAGTTCAAATTCTCTCATAATCAATGAGTTGCATATATGTGATATACATATGTGTTCATAAATATTTTCAAAAATATTTAAGTGTAAAGATAGCTTCTACCTTTCCTGACATTACCAATCTGAGTCCAAAGTATTTTTATCACTTTATTTCCATGAACAGAATATCATTTAAAAAGTGCCAGTGAATAGAAAATCATTTAATGAATGCCCAACTTAAGCCCCCAACTCTTTCTGAGCATTTCACCATATTATTAGCTCAAGTGGATGTACTTCAAAATTTTTTTACAATTGACTCATTTGTGGTGAAATCATATGGCTGTCTTTAATGCAAATTAACTTTGTGAGGTACTCATGTGTGAGACAGATCTCTCTTTCTCTCTCTCTCTTTACCATTGCCATTTCATAACCTGGTCCAAAGCTTAGGAGAAAACATTCCTCCTCTAATTTCTCCTAATGTAACTAAGACAAGTTATGACTTTATCAGAACATTGTGAAAGGTCGGGCATAGAGTATGTGCAATGCCAAGAGTGACTATCATTTACTTTTGAAAAGGTTACTACTATACCATGGAGGGTGTGAGTAAACACAGAACAATGACTTCCAGCCTGACCACAGGAAGTCCTTCATGTGGTTGGTAGGTCTTATTCTCTATCAGTGGGAATAAGCAGGGATTAGAACATTTGGAAATCAGGTCCAAGTGCTCTTCCAGCCCCAGGAAAAAACAAAATCCTGTTTCTCTTCTCAGAACCAGGTTGACTAACACGGGGTTGTGTTTTCTAGGCACGTACAATCTTGCTCCTCACACAAAAACTAATTCTTACTCATGATTTCAATAATAATAAACAATAATATTTTCAGTCTCATATAATACTAAATTCTGGACAATACTTGTCCACTAAAGATGAAACTGAACCAAACCAATCTTATTTCTTTTTACAGTTTTATTTATATGGGGGAAGCAAGGGAAAAACATGTTGATCTTGGGCATACCTATTCACTGCCATCTCCTCTTAATTATTGATCTTATCTAAGGTTTCAACTAAAGTAAGTTCAAAGTAAGATTTGAAAAAAATAGTGTAATGTTTGTCAGTTCTATGGAGTAATAGTTTTGTTAACTATAAGTCCACTAACTTAAGTCCATTAGCATTGCAAATAGAGAATTAACATTACAGCTTTTTCTCAGTATGTTCCAATGACCTCAAAACACAGTTATTTCTTAAAGTATGAGTATCATACTTAGTACATAAAGAAGGGAATGATCCATCTGAAAACTTAAATTATAGTCTATAATGAACCTAACTGCACATCTGACAAAATGATATTTTGTAATTTTACAAATGCATTTTTTAGCATTCTCTATAACCTTTCAATCCTGTACCACTTCAAGCAGCTACCCAATATGACATTCAGCTCAAGTGATGCTCTAACCATAGAAGCCTAGAAAGGGTATTTTTCTTCAAATTTAAGCTACTCAACATGAGTGGTTGGCCTAGAGTGGATGACAAAAATTATAGGGACCTGTGTTCTTCTTCCTGGTTAAAACCCTGGGAAAGAAATTATGTGCATGTGTCTGAGACATCTGTGAGTTTCCAGAGTTACATATTGAGGTCTCATTTAAATGGAACTGAAAACAACTGAGATTAAATCAGACCCAAATAAACTAGAACAAAAGAGAACAAGTATAACACAGCAAAGGCATATGTAGAATGAACAAATGAGATCTAGTAGGATGGCAGATGCCTCAATTTCAGTGGGTGTACACAGGCCCCCTAAAACCCACCTCCCATACCTGGATACTATATAGCACTCACAACTTTGCTGCAAACCAAAGGGAACAAGGCCCTAAAATACTCAAATTAGTATTATTATTATTTTTTTGTCATCCAACATATCAGAACTTAAGTTAGGTGTTATAAAATTGTGTAAACTAAAGAAACTATATTTCTTGCATATGCAAAGTGGCCTAGGTATCTACATTTCATTTTATTCTAGAAGGTGACTTCTGCTTCAACATGAACTATTAAACAAATGTATTAATCTATATCTGTTGTAACATGTTTGTTAAAATGACAGCAAAATATGTGCACTCATATATACATGAGTGAATAAACATACATACATATATTAAAATCCATAATGATGTTGAATATAAGAGCGGCATGTATAAAAGCCAACAATAAAATATTTTAAAAGCTAGCATAAATTAACATTCAAAACACAACTGGATTGCTATTGTAGAAGAAAGGTTATTCTCCAAGGAACTCCAAGACCAGTGTAAGCAAATATGAAATGCAGGACTAGGTTACAGGCAGGCATCACTGTCATGCATTTGTCTCCAGAGCTACTGAGCCAATGCTCCCATCCTAACTTAAGCAGGAGCCACCAGAAACATGTACTCATAGGCAGTGTTTAGTTTATCATTAATTAATTTAGCACTAATAATAGCAGTACTAATAATGACAGGAAGATTATCATTGGAAGAGAAACTAATATGAAGGAAGAACTAGAAAGACAAGCAGGATAGGGCCAGCAGGTATTGAGGTTAAGGTGCCTAGATCCCACATGACTGACTTCTTGGTTCGTCTCACACTCAGTGACTGGAAAAGCCATACCATGCACGTGTACATGCATGTCCAAAATCTGGAGAAGAGGCTGGAGAAGAAGGGATTGTTGTGTGGCCATTGCCCTGGGGGTGATTTTGCATTTCTTTCTATCTGTCTCCAGCAAGTATAGGGAAATTAAAAACAGACAAACCAAAAAACAAAACAAAAAAAAGCTAAAAATAAAAATAAAAAAGGAAATGAAAGAGACAGTATAAGACATAGGTAATGGTGAAGCCTCAAAAGAGATCTTTCACTTAGAAATGAAATTCTGTAAAGTTTATTCCCAGAATGAATTATTCCACATTCTAGTTCTTCATCCTCACCCTTTAGGGGCTTCTGTCACCACTTAGAAGGAGTGAATAAACCTTCACGAATAAAATCACCATATAGCACTGGCTACCCTGATCAGCCTAATTGTTCATTTGTAATTAGAAACAAGCACTAAAAGCTAATCAGGCATAAGAAGAAAAAATAATAAATGGAAGAAAAGAACCAACAAGAGCAAACAGTAAGCAGCCATTAATTATATAATGAATAAACTAAACTAGAACAAAAGAGGAGAACAAAGTATAACATAGCAATGACCTCTGTAGAATGAACAAATGAAAGCTAGTAGGATGGCAGATGCCTCAATATTTCAAAGGTCAATTTGAGATAATCTCCCAGTATAGAAGAGTTGAAGAGATGAAATGTATGAGAAAAAAAGATTCAAGAGTTCTTTTTTTTTAAGGTTTTTTTTTTTTTGCATAAAACATGTGTGCTTACTGGAGAGAAACAGAGACAGTGAGAAATCATCTCCTGGGGGATGGCCCTGCCTGAATACCTTCTCCTTCATTCACTTCCCGGGATTTTGGACATGCATGCACATGTATCCAGCATGAGTTTTTTCAAGCTGCTGGGTCCAGGACTCAAACTGTGGTTGGCTATGTACGAGTCTACCACTGTAACCACTATGCCCCAATTTAAGAATTCTTAATATGCAGTTTTTGTCTAGTAGAAGAGTATAAAGAAAAAAGTATTGAAAAGAAAAACAAAATGAAAAATATAGAATACAACTAATTTTTGTGCCTATGAAGAATTTGTTTCTTCATTGAATAGTGTTCACTATACAGCAAACACAGTTTTTAAAAAATGTCACCCAAAAAGCTCAATTCAAGCTGTAGAATTTCTGAGTTTCATTGGTTTCTAGAAAGTTTTCAAAGCTAATGAAGGTGATGAAGATGGGATGGACAAGCTGTTTAAAATGAACAAAGAGAAACAAAGTCATAGTATTAGTCAAAATGAATGTAAAATATTGTAAAATAATTCCACTAAAGTTCTAAAGGAAACCAGAATTTCTAGGCAAATTGTACCTTGGGAGGACAACATAAAAAGAAGTACATTATCTATTAGTATGCTTTCTTTTGAAGCAAATTTAAAAAACTCAACTGACCTTGCTTAAATGAAGAGTTCATCTTTGCACTCTCATAATGAAAAAGTCCAGGTGAAGTTTACTTTCGAGATGAGTTCAACTTTGACAATTACAGTGTGTAGTCATCCCAGTCCAGACAGATTTCACTGCAATTTAGTCTATTCTGCCTCCCATGGTGTGTCACCTGCATCCTATGACTGTCTTCTTTCATGGAAATGGAATTGACTAGTGGCATTTTAGTCACTTGGAGTAGAAAAGAGAGACATTTTTATTGTAGAATATTGTTCAAAAATTAGTATCTCTATGTTCATTACTGAACTCTCATTACTATCAGGACATACACTCTACTCCTAGGACTAGAAGCAGAATAAGCTTCCTTAAAAGAGATCACCAGAAATTGGATAATATGGGAAATAAATAATAGTTACTAAAAAAAAACAAATAAATTCATTAATAAAAATAAATTGAACTTCTCATTTTTCAAAATAGATCAAAAAGTAAATATTTTTGAAGATACCTAGAAAAAAAAAAACTCATGGTGGTAACATAAGATGAAAGGCACACCAAAATGAACTTAAAAGTATAATATAAATGAATCTCAATATAGTGACAAGAAGTGACCTTAACAAAAAAAAAGAAACTAATTTAATTATAAAATTATAAGTATTAGTTAGGGGACTCATGAAGACTGAATCCACAGAGTAAGGGACAGCATAATAAAATCTATACCATTAAGAACTTAGCAAATTAAAACACATATTTTCCATTGTGAATCAGAACAAAACAATTAAAAGTCAATGGGGGAAAACAATGCTGAATAATAAAGCCAAATCCAATTACAATACAATATATGTGAAAAAATATTGGGCATCTCTTATCATAAAGGAAATGCAAATCAAATTCACAATGATATACCACTTAACCCCAGTCAGAATGGCTAGGATTAAAAAAAAATAAAGAATGATGGATGCCGATGAGGTTGCTATGAAAAGGGAACCCTCCTGCACTGTTGGTGGGAATGTAAATTAGTACAACCAGTGGGGAGAACAACATGGAGGTTCCTCAAAAACCTACAAATGGAACTAACATATCATCTCCTCGGTACCTACTCAAAGGATAGGAAAACAGTTGGAAAAACACTTGCACATTTATGTATATTGCAGCATTATTCATAGTTGCTAACACAGAGAATCAGCCCAAATGTCCAAGAATAGATGAGCACAGTGAAAAAATGTGGCATATACACACTATGGAATACTACTCAGCCATAAACAACAACAACAACAACAACAACAAACAATGAGACCATAGCATTTGATACAAAGTGGAGAAATATGGAAGATTTAATGCTAACTGATGTAAGACTATGAAAGAGTGCAAGAGTGGCATGTATGTTCCCGCTCTTAATATATACTGACTATCTGTGCTCTATAGCAGAAACTGAAGGATTGGAAGGTATAATGGCAGGGAGATCAACTGTACATATTAGAGACAGTATAGGAGGGGGTGAATAATAGAGAATAGGAGACAGAGGATCAGGAAAATAGAAAAAAACTTTTACTGGAAACAAAAATAAAACATTGTCTGCTCATGATAATATATATAGTAACATCCTTGACTTGACAAGTATGCTGTATTCATGCTGAGCAAAACTATTTTGCATGCTGTAAAGATGTACAATGATTAATTGTAATTTTTTAAAAAATAGAAGATTTGAAATTAAAATAGCAGAGAGGACAATTGTAGATACCAGACACTGTATAGAAGGTGGTGATTAGTGGGGTTGGAGAGTGGGGTGGGAGGGGCTCAAGTAAAAAACATTTAACAAATGCAAGAATGGAAAGTTATCTGTTGAGGATGACGTATATGGTAATATAGTTTACTTGATTGACATGCATTGTATGTATGCATGCTTTGCAAAGCCATGTCATATATTATGAAGATGAACAGGATTAAATATAGATAAGAAACCATACATAAAAAAGTAAAAATAAATTTAAAAAAATACAATGCGAGCTCAAAATGCAGCATGGTTTGAAGAAAGGGTGAAATATAAAATTACTTCATTGTTAATAAAGACAAAACTCCACCATTTAATCAATTCAGGAAGAAGAGAAAAGCCAATTCTAAAATGATAAAAAAATATATATAATAATGACATAATTTCCCCCAAGATATTTTTATCCCTGAAGCTATATGGAATGTGTCTGTATGTAAGAGAGTAGTTACAAGTCAATACTTCTCTGCAAATTTATCATAAAGGATCATACTAAAATTAAATTTTGGTTTTATTCCATGGGATGTTTTATTTTAATTTAAAGTTATATCATTTTAGTTTCTTTAAATATTAGAATAATAACTCGATAAGTAAATACAAAAGAGGAAAAATATAATCACAACATAAACCATGGATAAACAAAGATTTTTTTCTAACAAGTACTTGGACAGCATTAGCTGCTTAACAAACCATTGTTCTAAAAATGAATTTCCATTTTAAAAAGTGAGCAAAACAGGAACAACTGCATCCATATAAATGGCTAGATTGGGAGTCAGAAAGTGAAGTCAGACTTTTCTATTTTTTAATTATATTTTATACTTTTTGCAATATTTTACTATAAAATTAACTGCTTTTTATATTTGTTTTATTTCAAGCACTTTATATATTTTATATACTGGACCCAAAACAATCACTTTCCAAGAAGACATTAGTGACTTTAGAAAGGGTATGATTTTTGAGGATAATGGTATGTAGAACAAGAATTCATAGGAATGTATATACAGAACTAATTAAGTTATAAAATAATCGTTCATTTTCAGTCATTGTGCTCCAGGCTGATATTCCAATGTGAACAAGACTGCCTTGTGATGAAACACTTGCTGTCTGTATCGGCAGGTTTTGAATGTTTAAGATAAATTTTATAGTTTATGTTATGTACAACATGTTATTGGTACCTAGAAGGAGTGATAAATTTTATTTTTAGAGACTAACTAAAGAATGTCATCTACTTGGAAATGGAAAAGTAAAACTTGGTGTGGTGCCTTGAGTTTATCTGAGAGTTTGTTTTTTAAATCAGAGTTCCAGGGGTTCAGAAAAAAGAAGAGTGGAAAGAAGAGAGAACTGAGGGACTAGGTCAGGCACAAGGAAGCCTTAAAAGGATTAGGAACAACATGCTAGGTGAAATAAGCCAGGCACAGAAAGACAAACACTGTATGATCTCACTTTTATGTGGAATAAAAAAAAAATCAGAGTCATAGAAGAAGAGAGTGAAATTTTGGTTGCCTGTAGCTGAAAGTTAGAGAAAATGCAAAGATGCTTGGTCAAAGAAGCAAAGCTTCAGTTATACGAGATGACTAGGTTCTAGAGATCTATAATGTATAACATGGTGACTGTATTCAATAATATTTTATTTTACACTTGATATTTGCTGAATCTGTAGATATTAAGTATTCTCACTAAACACACTCACATACAAACACAGACACACACACTACGGTAACTCTGTAAGGTGATGATGGATATGTTAATTACTTGATTGGAGTAATTATTTCAGAATGTAAATATCAAAATATCATGTTATGCGTGTTAAATATATATAATTTTATTGGTTCGGTATTCCTTGATAAAACTAAGGGAAAAAGATTATGGTGATGATATATGGTAGAGAAAGGTAAACAGAGGGAACTGGCAAAGACATTCAGGATAATATGTGTATTCGTTACAAGAGTCTTTAGAAGCAGACCAGGTACTCCTTCCTGACAGAATTCAAATCCAACTTAGAGTTGGCATGGTTAAGATAGAGAGATTAGTATGTTTCTCCTACCTAGTTGGTCGAAAGTAACAGGTGTGTTTTTTCCTGTTGGTGGCATAGGGAATGGATCTAATGTACATGATCCCTCATATAGGGAGGGAAAAGAGGGAGTAGAGGGTGCAGTGGCATAATAGCAAAGCTGAATGTCATTGAGTTGACACTTTTTTGGTCTGCCCAGGTGCTGCCAGTAGACATAATCAGGCCACTTTCAGTAGTGTCGTTTTAAAGGGTTGGCTACTACAGGTTTAGTAAAACTATTCACATAACATCTTAACCTCAACTACATGAGCATAATGCTAACATAGGGTGCTATATTTATTAGATTATAAAATAAAGTTAGTTATCGTTAGAAAGAATAAACATTGTTGTATGAACCCTGGCTAGTTTCAAAACACATTCTAATCAGTTCTGTATAAATTATAATCAAAATTACCTTCGATTGGCATGTATAGAGAATGAATATAGGTGATCACTTAAGAAATGTGCAGGAGGAATTTATAATAGAAACTGAAGGAGATATATTTTGGCGGTGCATGATGTCTTGAGTAGGAAGCCCACAATATTGAAACACTAATGAATGCAAATTAGGTGTCCTATATTTTATTAATTCATCAGTAAAAAGATTATTATGTTGTGATACATATGTAGATTTGAAGAATACTTTGGAAATAAAGGGAAATAAATTCATTTGTTTGTATTTAGCTTATTATTCATTCTATTTCTAAAAATACTAAGAGATTCCACAAAAAAATATTTAATGTTTGAATGAATAAATTAAATAATCAATAATAGAAGATAATTATAAGAACAGCAATATTTAAGAACCAACATAGTAGGCAGCATTCTCTTTAGAGGTGAAAATAATGCATGTTTTCTTTCTATTAGAATTTATGTCCCTTAGGTTTTTAAATTTAGAATACTTGGAAAGAGCATCCCAATAGGAAAAATAAAAACAAGACATATGCTACAAATATTTTATTTTATAAAATTATTTATTTGAAACATTTATTGTCTACTTTTACCTGTGTGTATATACATGCATACATACATGACAATTTATAAATGAATATATATATTATCATATTGATTCATAAATTGTTTCCTTAAATATATTAGGCTCAAAAGATATGAAATTTGATGATATCTAAAGAAGAATTAACCCCATTCTACTCAAACTATTTCTAAAGATCCAAAAGGAAAGAACCTTCCCAAGTTCATTTCAAGAAGCTTCCACCATTCTCATTTACAAAACAGACAAGGACATAACCAAAAAAGGAAAACTATAGATCATTATCTCTGATGAACATAGATACAAAACTTATCAAGAAGATACTATCTGACAACACATAAAATTAGTATACACCATGACCAGGTAGGTTTTATTCCAGGGATGCAAGGGTGGTTCAACATACACAAAGCCAGAAATGTAATATACCATACTAACACAAAGATAAAACCCATATGATCATATAAATCGGTGCAGAAAAGCATTTGATAAAACACAACATCCTTTCGTGATGGAGATTCTAAGCAAAATTGGCATGGAAGTGACATTTCTCAACACAATTTATCCACTAAAACTGGATCAAGACAAGGCTGGCCACTTTGTCCAACCCTCCTCAATATAGTACTGGAAGTTTTAGCCAAATCATTCAGACAAGAGAAAAAAATAAAAGGGATCCAAATAAGGAAAAAAGTGAAATTATCTCTATTTGCATATGACATGATTATGTACATATAAACCCAAAAGAATCCTCAAAAAGAAAAAATCTGGAAGTGATAAATGAATACAGTAAAGTGGCAGGATACAAAATCCACATCCAAAAATCTAGCATTTCCATACACCAATAACAAGCAGACTGAAGTAGAATTTAAGAAAGCAATCCTATTTTTAATAGCCACAAAAAGTATAAGGTAACTTAAAATAAACCTAACCAAATAAGTCAGAGACCTCTACAAAGAAAACTACCTAAAATACGAAATAAAAAATGACGCAAAAAAAAAACAGTAAAAGATATCCCATGTTCTTGAACTAGAAGAACTAAAGATGAATATAAATTAATTAATTTTAAAAAATTCAAGAGAAAAAAGTCATGAAAACTATTTTTCATGAAATTAAAAATAAAAAATGGCATATTTGAGGACTGTAGTAAGCTACATAGTCCCAGCTGGGTGCCACTTTTTTAAATGTTCATTCTACTCACTGACGTTTATGCCTAGGGTCAAACTTGTGTTCATGGATATGTATATATCAGTTGCTCTTGCTATTGGAAATATTTAGATTAATTAAGTTCTTTAGCGAATAAATAAAATAGGAGGAAAGGCATAGAAAGCAACCATGGATTCCAGAGACAGTGTGGGAGGAGGGTGGGACAGGGCAGATGCTGACAGATAGGAAATCAAGAATGGCAAAAATAAGAAAATGTACAGGAAATAGGAAATGGTAAATTGCTTGTTGACGATAACACGTATTTTTTTTTTGTTTTTGGAAAGGTTTTTGCTACAGGGCACGTGCTCTCGCCAGACAGAGAGAGAGAGAGACAGAAAGCGAGAAATCACCCCCCCAGGGGGAATGGCCATGCTACAATCCCTTCTCCTCCATTCTCCTCTCGGGATCTTGGGCACGCACGCACACGCGCCGGCGTGAGTTTTAAGCCACTGGGTCCAGGACACGAACAGCGGTTGACTACGTGGGAGTCCAGCAACATAGCCATTACGCTAACTGCTTGTCCCCTTGATAACACGTATATCGATGCCCTTGATTGAACCAATATACAGTGTATTCTGGATGGGAAATCTCATTTTGTTTGCTGTGATGATGTATAGTGAATGAATGTAATTAAATAAATTTAAAGAGAAAAAAAGAATTAATATAATCAAAATGTCAATTCTACCCAAATTAATTTACGTATTTAGTGCAATTACAAGAAAATTACCAGGAATATCCTGTAATTTTATCTATATTTTTGCCATAAAACTTATTATTTTGTGCTTACTAGCTATGCCTTTATAAAAGAAAAAAAAAAACCTAACTAGAACAACCTATTTGACATTATGCCTATTAAATGAATACCAGAAAAGTTAATATCCCTTTAATCAATTGTCAAATTTTTAGATATATTATTCCAACAGATAAGATGGAAAATGCAACCATTTTTCACTGACCATTATTCTGTTATATATTTGTTTAAATCTTATTCATAATTCCTTACATTTCTGTGTTTAAATTATTCAATCCATTCACATCTTTTTTTTTGCAAGGCCTATAGTTGATTTTGGCACATTTTCTTTAGTCTTGGTTTTTACAGTGTCTGTGAAACCATCTGGAAAACTAGAAAACCCACAGATTTGTAGGGAATATTGGTTTATGAAATTAGGAATGTCTACAGGGAAAAATATAAGTCAACTTTCTGAGTCAAAATTTCAACTAATTGTTAATTCACTTATTTTTATTAATGTGCAAGGCAATTCTTAATTACATATAATGTTCATTTTAATTATCTAGATGTGTTAGATTTGTCATAGCATACTAGACCCTATCATAAATGTATACAGAAAGTAAATTATTTACATAATAAAATAATGTACTCTTTTTAAATTTCTTTGTAGACATACTTCAGGAAATCAACAACTCCATTACATTTTTTTAATGTGTGAAAACTGAATTTCTCATCTTTCTACCTATCAAATTATTTTCTCTTATATTATTAATTGTTTTACATATGCAAAAAATATGACTTTGAAGTTTTGGTTTTTTGGGGGGAGGTTTTTGCTACAGGGTGCATGCACTTGCCAGAAAGATAGAGACAGAGAGACAGGGGGATGGCCACACCACAATCCCTTCTCCTTCTTTCTCCTCTCGAGATTTTGGGCATGCACCACACACACCCAGCATGAGTTTAAGCCACCAAGTTTGGTACTCAAACCACGGTCGACTACATGGGACTCCAGCGACATAGCCATTACGCCAACTGCTGGTCCCAGACTTTGAAGATTTTTCTTTTTTTTTCTTTCATATTTTATAAACAAAATTATTAGATAAACAGGTCTTATCAGGTCTACACTAAAAAGTTCAAATGATAGTATCTTTCCTGCTTCAGTCACCTAATCTTAGATGTTTATGGAACATAGCCCATCACCACTGTAAAAATAAACTCTTGGGACCAGCAGGTGGATAATGTCTCCCACCCTGGATACTGGACTCCCACATGGCCAACAACTTTTTGAGCTCCCAAATCAGTGGCTTAAAAATTACACCACTCATGTGTATGCATGCCCAAAATCCTGAGGGAAGAATGAAAGAGAAGGGATTGTGGCAGAGCCACTCCTCCTGGAGCGGGTGATATCTCACTTTTCCTCTTTCTGTCTCTCTCTAGCAAGCTCATGGACTCTATGACAAAAACACAAAAACAAACAAACAAAAAGCCCTCCCAGCTTCTCTCTTCCTACCTGTATTCCTTGTTCTATTGTTTTTTCTTTTTCTTTGTTTTTTTTTTTATTTTAGGGGAGGGGGGGTTTGGATCAGACAGTGTGTGCATGCACCAGAAAGAGGAAAAGAGACAGAGAGTAAGAGATAGGGAGAAAGCACCTCCCAAAGGTAAGTGGTCACCCTACAATCCAATGTCCTCCATTTCTCCATCCTTTAGGGATTTGGGGCATGAATGCACATACATCCTGTTTCTTCTTTAAGTCACCATTGTCAGGATTTGAACCACATGATTGGTCATGTGAGATCTGGCTTCCTTAACTTCCAGAACATGGAGCCAGCTCTTATGTCTTAATTTGCAAATCATCTTGCCACAGCGTTTTCATTTTTCTCCAGATCATATTTTCCTACAACACTCAAACAACTTCAGTGGCCATCAGGAGCCAGACTTCCAAGGTCTGTGACTTCGGTTGTAGCTCAACTGTACAAAATTAAGCAGGATGTTTCGAGGCAGTCTGAGACACTCAAACCACATGAATGACATGCAGATAGATTGATCTACTCCTCCTGGCCTCATCTACAAATATCACCTTGACTCTAAGATTAATGATTAACTCTGAACTTATGTATAAAGCTTTGGAAATATTTGTCTCTATGTTCTCATCTTGGATATTGTTATTATCCTTGGGTTGGCCCAGATTTGAATATTTCTAAGGAAACATGAATTTCCTGGTTTCATTGTACACAAAATGTTCTCATTCTCATTACCAAATGTTCATATCCTAATATCCTCAAGCCATGTTTCAAATGCTAAATGGTGATATTTCTATGAAAGCTTTACTTATAAACCCCTCCTTGCCCCAATTTTGAAAGAACCTCTTGGTCTTCTGAAATTTTGCAATATTTTATACAGTATCTTACAGGAAATATTTCTATGCCAAATTTCTTATATCCTCTTCTAACTACACCTTTTTGTAAAAATAAGCTCTGCTTTGTTCCATACTTTTTTTTATCTATTCTATTTTTTTTTTTGTATTGCCTGAAGTTCTTTATATTGAGTAGCTGCTAAACAGTAATTTTATGGGATGGATTTTTTTCTACAAAGAGCAATGTGTTGGTAAAATTTTCTCTAGCTAACTTAAGTAATGTGACTTAGACTCTTGATGAATTTGAATGTTTTTAGTAGTAATGTACCCACTAAGACCTGGAAATGCCTATTCTTCAGCTGGAGTGTCAGCATTCTTTCAACTAGAATACTAAACAGTTATCCCTATACTGTGAGAGGGCTGCCTTGCTTTAGCAAGGCACCATTTTCTCTCCGTATGGTCTCCATCCTTTGCAATTCCTTCACCTAATTCCTAAAGAAAGAGTAGAAAATAACTTTTTGCTACTGATAGCTTTGGGAGTAAAACAGTTCAGTTAATAATGCTTGGGAACTAGATTATATTCAGATTGGAAAATATGATTCCACTTTAGAGTCTGATCAGTTTAAATGGCCATTTGAATGAAAACCTCACAGACCACCTATTAAATCTATTTTATGTATTATGCCCTGAGAGTTCATGGTTTCTTAGTTTTAGAGCCATTAAAACATCTATAAGTTCTCAGCCTCTGAGTTTTCAACTTTCCAAGATGAATATTAAAAATTAGAATTGCCACTAACTATATAGAAATGCTAAAGAAGGGGGCCAGCAGGTTGTGTTGTAGACAAGGTACTGGACTCTCACATGGCTAACCACAGTTCAAGCCCCACATCTAGCAGCTCAAAAATCATACCAGGGACATGTGCATATATCCCCAAACTCCCAGGAGGACAATAGAGGAGAAGAGATTGTAGCAAGGACATCCACCTTGGGGAATAAATTCTCATTTCCCCCTCCCTCTCTATCTCTCTTCTGTGAGCTGATGAACCCTATGGCAAAAACAAAACAAAAGAGAACAAAAGGAAAGAAAGAAATGCTAAGATTACATTTTCATTAACACTCCCAAAAGGCATGATACTGATTACTACTTCTGAGTTGTGATTTCTCTCTGCTTGTATACAGATGTAACTCTGACTGACTTTGTCTATCCACATGTACCTACTGCATGTCTTTGATTCATAGAAAATTTGTAGAGCAGCTTTTCTCCATGGTTGTGGAGAAATGTGACATTTATCATGAAAGTCTGCACTTGAAAAAGTTCCAATTTAAAAATATTTATTGTCATTATTATTATTTTGTCTACTATCACACAGCTTAATAAGAGTTGAAGCGATGGTGTGTATGAGGCATGGAGGCTTAAACAAGCCTCCTAGAGGCAGTGTTGGTGAAGACAAAGGAAAAGCCCATGCTTTAGGAGATAGAAGATGTGGCAGAGAGGCTGAGTGCCTGCTCCCCAGGGTGATATCATATTGCTTGATACAGAGGAAAAATGATCACCGAATTATACCTAAACCTAATCTAGTGGTTCTGTGTCCAAAGCAATGTTTGATAATTTAGCAGGGTAAATTTATGGAATGTTAAAATAAATTTATTCAAATTCTCTAAGCATATCTCTTTAGTATATCTGCATGCTTATATAAACGTTAAAATATTCAAGAAAGAAAAAATACACCTCTAGCTTATTTTTAGATGTTAGTATCTCATTTCCAAAGACATCATTCACATTTTTTAAAATGAGGGTTATATCATACATCCTGCATTTTGATGATATCTGTTTAAGTAAAACTTTCAACATTTTTGAGGATTAAATAAAAAATTATTTTTATCAAGGGAAAATCTTGGAATTCTGAGGTTTCTGCAATTTGAAACTGTGAGAAACAAATGTAGGGTTTTTAAATCAGCCAGTCTATGGTATTCTTTTATAGCACCCTGAAATGACTAGCACAAGTGTGTTCATTTTCTTTGCCCCCTTTTTCATTTATGTATTCAGTTTTATATTATTTATTGGTAACTGTATTTATGTATGTATTAAATGGTAAGCAATTTTATTCAAGTATTAAAGTAAATCCAGGCAATAATAAACTATAAAATTGCATTCAATTATTTGTTTATTTTCAATTGACATAATAACTATATGTCCATGTTTATGTTTACTATGTAATTTTTGTGTGTGTGTCCTGAGAGAGACAGAAAGAGAGAGGGGGAAAGTGAGAAATCACCATCCAGGGGGGATGGCCACACCACAATCCTACCTCCTTCAGTCTTCTTTCAGGACTTTGGGCAAGCACACACATGCCTGGTGTGATTTTCAAGCCACCAGGTTCGAGGCTCAAACCAGGCAGTGAGTCATGTGGAATCTAGCACCTTAACCTCCATGCCACTTGCTAGCCTGACAGTGCAATTTTTTTCAGTATATGAATATAAGGATCAAATCAGAGTAATTAACATATTTATAAACTCAAACACTTATCATTACTTCACGTTGGGAACATTCAAAATCTTCTTTTAGCTATTTGAACATATGCAGTGGGTTATTGTTACTATTGTTATCCTACGTTCTTATAGAATACTAAAACTTGTTCTTTTATAACTGTAATAATTTTATACTTTTCTAATCTTTGAAATTGTGCAAAACCCTGTGCAATCTACTTCAACAAAGAAGAGGGAGTGTGGAAAAGGCATAAGGAAATGAAACCCTCTCACTTCACAAGCACAATCTAGCATTGTTACTCTGCCTGTGGTAGATATCTAAGTGCTAAGCCTTTCTCTCTGAATGATTTTTTTAAAGAGGTTTTTGCTATAGGGCACGTGCACTCACCAGAAAGACAGAGAGAGACAGAGAGATAGAAAGTAAGAAGTCACCCCCCCAGATGGAATGGCCACACCGCAATCCCTTTTCCTCCATTCTCCTCTCAGGATCTTGGGCACGCAGGCACACATGCCCAGCATGAGTTTAAACCACCGGGTCCGGGACTCGAACCATGGTCGACTACATGGGAGTTCAATGACATAGCCATTACACTAACTGCTAGTCATTGTGGATGATTTTTGATGTTCCTCAAAAAACAAACAAAAGAAAAATGGAAAAACTTTACTAACATTTCCACTTGGTTAGGGTATGTCACCAAGTCTCCTGATCACACCTTGTTTTACCCATTCAACATTTTACCTCAAGCATGTTTCATGCACAGGTAATTTCCCCCTATAGGGGACAATTATTGTCTGGGGTTTACTTTACAGTAGCTTAAAGCCAAATTCCTTCCACTGGAACTGCATCTAGCTTACAGGAGTCATGGATCCCCACTGGAAGTGACATATACATCTATAGAAGTGCACTGGCTTTTTACTTTGCAACTGTAAATTCTTTTTACATAGCAGTAAATCAGGGTCTGATGCTGGCTTTATTTAAATCCACAGGGATGGAACTTAAAACTTTCTCCAGTTACCTATCTTGCATAATAAATAACCCCCCATATTAGCAATTAAATAGCTAATTAATTAAATCAACAAAATAGCAATTCTACTGTGTTCCTAGATTCTGTGGATTACGAACTTGGAAAGGCCACCATAGGGATGGCATCTCACTGCTCCACCATATCTGAGGCCTCTACTGCAGTGAATTTACTGACTCTGTTGACTGGAAGTTGGAACAGCTCAGACTACATCATTCACTTTCAAGGTTGTGTTTTACTCACATGCTGGGCTCCTATAGAAGGTCCATATAGCAGTGTGGGCTCAGGGTAACTAGACTTCTTACATCTCTATTTACAGTTCCAAGACTTAAATGTTCCCAGGACACAAAGCAGAAACAGGGAAGCCAACATTGAACCTCGTGTCATCACTTCTGCCCTACCTCTTTGGCAATCATAAAGCACTCAGATTCCAAGGAAAACAGGCAGAGAGTCCCTTCTCAACAGGAGACTGTTGAAAAAATTGGTACCATATTTTAAAACCATCATATCCCACAAGCCATTCTCTCAAAGCACCTTTCAGTTGGCTTAAAAGGAGGATAAAGTTTAAAGGTCTCTTAAACACATCATGGAGAATGGCCACTGAGAAACTTCAACCTGATATCTTTACATGCTTTCTGCAGAGTCTGCATTGATGTTCTTTCCTAATGCTTCCTTGTAAGATGAGAGATGACCTTGGCTTCTACTGTTATCAGTTATGAGCTGCAGCCGCGCACCTCAAAGTTGTGTTTTCATAACCTGGAGCAGTACGTTTTGAAAGTAACCTTGTAGTAGTTAATACATCTGTAATTGGATTTTCATAAAATGAGGGCTCAGATCAAACTTGTTCTTCTATTAGGTAGTCAGAAAAGTCATGACATGTTTTTCTATGCACAAATGGGTCATGACTTTTCCGACGACAGAATGTATTTCCAAATTTGAATATTCAGCATTATTTAATGATCTTTTCTTACTATTTTCATCTATAAAATCCATATATCTATATTAAGCAGATAATATTTATTGTGCCAGATTTTTGCATGTAAATATTAGGCCTGTTTTAATACACATAAAGCAGTAATCTCAATTTGGGCTGCCCACATAAATCACCTTGGTGGGGTGAGAGGATTTTACAAATCTCAGTGCCTAGGATATACTTACATGAGAACAGTTGTGCTAAACCTCCCTTAGCACCAGCATTTTTTAAAGATTTTCAGATATTTTAAATGTTCAGTCAAAATCAACAACCACTGCTATGAAGCAAGGTCATTATCATCAAAATACAATTATTTCCCTGGTTATGTTTTTGATAATTCTCCCAATATTTCAAAATTTTTTGTCATTATCATGTTAAAGTAATCTATGGTCAGTGATCTTGATGTTACTCTTGTAACTGTTTTGAGGCATCACAAGCCATGCCTACCTAAGATTGCAAACTTACTGGAAAAATGATCTGCTGACCAGCTTTTCCCCGTCATTCTCCCTCTCCTTAGTTTTCCCAATCCCCTGAGACACAGCAATATTAAAATCAGGCAAATTAACAACCCTGCTTTTCTCACTTAGAGAGGGCTTATTAAAATATATATTCCCTGGGGCCAGCAGGTGGTGTGGTGGTCAAGATGCTGGGCACTCCCACATGGCCAACCACAGTTCAAGTCCTGGACCTGGTGGCTTTTTCCCTCTGTGTGTGTGTGTGTGTGTGTGTGTGGTCAAATGAAATGAATGAATAAAGTTAAATAATAATAATTACTATTATTATTATGAGGAGAGGCTTTTGCTATAGCGTTCGTGCACTCGCCAGTAAGACAGAGAAAGACAGAGAGACAGAAAGCGAGAAATCATCCCCCCATGGTGATTGGCTACACTGCAATCCCTTCTCCTCCATTCTCCTCTTGGGATCTTGTGCATGCACGCACACCGGCATGAGTTTAAGCCGCTGGGCCTGGGACTTGAACCATAGTTTACTACATGGGAGTCCAGCAACATAGCTATTACACCAACTGCTGGTGCCTAAATAATTATTTTTTTAAAATGTACATTCCCAATCCCAGAGTTTCCGATTCTGTCGGTCCAGAAATTTGACACACATACAGCTATTACCAGAGCCTTTAAGGACACATGGTTGAGAAAACAGGGAACTCTGAGATTTCTCCAAAGAGAAAGCGAGTGGGGACATCCTGATGTCCGCAGAGCTGCCATTGGTTACAACTCTTCTCTCTTTGCAATGCATTCTATACTCCAGTTAGTGACTCCTCAAATCCATCTACATACAGGCCACCTTATCTTAATTCCAATTTAACTGAGAGCAAGAAGAGAAAGTATGGTGTGCTTGCAGGTAAGGAATAGGAATTTAGGAGTGTCCTCCTGAGAAAGAGAGGACTTTGGAAGCACTTCAGTGTTGTAAACTAGAAGCTCTATTAAGGGTATGTTCATTTTTCTTTGTAATTCATATAAACCAAGTTGGAGTTGTTTGACTGCGAGCACACACACCTTCTTTTTTCTTTCTTTCTTTCTCTCAGTTAAATTAGAACTAAGCAAAATTTAATGGCATGGTAACTTCCAGTGAGAAAATAAAGAACTATGGCTTGGGAAATGGGTGTCAAACAGAATGGGATTAATTCAAAGAGACCATAATTTAAAAAGCACTGCTAACAAATGTGTGTATATATCAACTTTATTGTCACTAGTAGAGAACCTTATTTTTCCATTCATAAGATGGACCCAGACTGAAAATCCAGTATAAAAGTTTACATTCATAAGGGACATGTGCTTATCTATTAATCTAAATTGGCGATCTGAATTGAACAAGGAACTGGGATTTTGAAAAAGCAGAGAACACAGTGATGTTTATTTTCATTGGAAGAAAGCTATCAAGTTCCAAATTTAAATATATATTCTCTAATTAGTTACTGTTTTTATGTATGTATTCCTTAATCATCTATCTGGAATCACCTGGTTCCCATTCAGCTACCTCTTAAATATGGCACAGCTGTGTTAGAATTGCCAATGAAAAGTTACACTTACTGTTTGGCTTAATTTTAACTCTGACATGTAACTTCTGAGACTGAGGTAGAGTTTACAAATAGTCAAGGCAGCCTTCATACTTCTTCAGCATGTATGTGTGGTATGCTATTTTACTTCCTAATGTTTATCAGCAGCTTCCTGTTTTATGTCCTCTAATGGCACTTAGTAGCCAAGTGATTGACAGATCAGACTTAAACTACCATCACAAAAAAAAAAAAAGAAAGAAAGAAAAATCTAAACAACTTCATCTTGGTTACGTGAATTCCAGTGAAATAAATGTGTCTTCACTTTAAAGACCTTCCACTTTGTACTGTTGAAATGCTCTAATGGTCCTCTCTCCCTTAAGAGCTCACTTATAAATTCCTGCTTTAAGCTTATGTCTAGCAAAATATATTGACAGCAATATTTATAACAAATTTAGAAATTATTTAGGTTAAATGCTTATAAGCATTACTTTGGAACTCATTAATTTTGATCCCAATGACTAACATTCATACCTTGCTAATGAAAGTAATTTTCATTTGTGAACACCACGATTACAAAACACTGGGTATGGGACCAGCAGTTAGCGTAATGGCTATGTTGCTAGACTCCCTTGCTAGACTCCCATGTAGTCGACCGTGATTTGAGTTCCGGACCCGGTGGCTTAAACTCACGTTGGGCATGAGTGCATGTGTGCCCAAGATCCGGAGAGGAGAATGGAGGAAAAGGAATTTCAGCATGACCATCACCCCGGGGGGTGACTTCTTGCTTTCAGTCTCTATCTCTCTCTGGCTTTCTGGTGAGCACATGCACCCTCCAGCAAAAACATCGCAAAATGAAAAAAAAAAAAAAAAAAACCACTGGGTATGTAGGAGCCAGCAGGTGTCACGATGGTTAAGGCTCTGGACTTCCACATGGTTGACTGTGGTTCGAGTCTCAGACCTGGCAGCTTGAAAATCATGCCAGGCACTTATACATGTGTGCCCAAAATTTCAGAAAGAGAATAGAGAAAAAGGAATTGAGGCTTGGCCATCCTCCTGGGGGGGGTGGTGATTTCTCACTTTCCCTCTCACTGTCTCTCTCTAAGGGTGGCACCCTATGGCAAAAAGTTAAAAAAAATAAAATAAATTAAAATAAACTGGGTATATATATATATATAGTGTATATTTGATGTCTGTATGTGTGTGCATGTGTTTGTGTGTGTGTGTGTGTGTGTGTATGTGAGTGTATGTTGGCTCTTATCAACCAGAGAGAGATAAAAGAACATAGAATTTTATAGGAAACACATTATCTAAACCACATTGCATATGGTCAATGATATTATATTAATACATGTTTAAATGTTCCATATTTTAAAAACAAATATAAATAAGAAATGGTTAAGTTAATAAATAAATTACTCTTAAATGGCTTTTTAAGAGTGCTTTATTTCATTTGGTGTTCAAATAGAACAATTTTTTTTCTTTTTATCTGTTATTTTTTGCAAAGAATCCTGTGTTAAATTACTTTATGTTCAGAAAAGAAACAGTATAAGCTTCATTGAGAGACTGTATCTTGATGCTATATATTGATTTTAAACTGCTATACATTCTGTTCCTTTTTAAAAAAAATATTGCATTTGACAACAAAATAAAAACTCTTTGTCCTTTTTTAAAATAATAATTTATTATTATTATTATTGTTATTATTATTTTGAATTTGACCAGAGAGAGAGAGAAAGAAAGAAAGAAAGCCACCAACTCTGGGACTTGAGTCGTGGTCAGCCATGTGGGACTCCAGCACCTTTATCCACTATGCAATTTTTTGCAAGTTTGAAAGTTATTCACAATAAAGTTTATATATGTATACATAAACCTACATTTATTTATTCCATATATTTATTACTGACTAGTGAAGTTTTTTAAATTAATTTTAATTTGGTTCAATTTTTTTTAATGGCACTTTTCTAAGTTGTTTATGCAGAGTAAAATACTAATGCACCAACTTGTACAATAATACTCATTCACTTGATGTTTGAAAGAAAATTTTCAAAAAGTTTACTAAGATAGGGAACCAGCAGTTAGCATAATGGCTATGTCGCTGGACTCCCACGTAGTCGACTGCAGTTCACGTCCTGGACCCGGTGGCTTAAAACTCACGCCGGGCGTGTGTGCATGCATGCCCAAGATCCCTAGAGGAGAATGGAGGAGAAGGGATTGCGGCGTGACCATCCCCCCTGGGGGGTGATTTCTCGCTTTCTGTCTCTATGTCTCTCTCTGTCTGTCTGGCGAGCGCACGCGCTCTACAGTGAAAATCTCTAAAAAAAAAAAAAAAAGTTTACTAAGATAGTAAAAGAGAGCTAGCCTTGATTGATAGAGGGAGCCTTTCAGAATAGACTGCATGCTAGTAAAAGGAATGGTATTTGATAAGGAGAAAAAAAAGAAGGTGGATTGATAGTGATGTAAAACCTAATCTTATCCAAAAAAAAGGGGGGGGGAGTGGATTTTAAATTTGACATCAAGAGGATTTGACATGATGTGGAGAGGATGTAAAAGCCACTGATGTGACACTGGGTGATAAAACGTGGGAAAAAGAAATGTGCTCCTTAAAGTCATGTGAATCATTTTTAGTGGCTCATTAAATGGTGTTTCACTCATCACAAGAGTGTCTGTTACTGCCCCCACCTATCTGATCTTGTTATTTTCCTTAGGTGATTTTTCGCATCATTAGATTTCAAAATATGCTCATATTCCTCCATTTCACACCCTTCGAATTCTACCAATAAACCTGAATCCCTGGGAAGCAGGAGAATTGCTTCTTTTCATGGATAGAGTGTGCTGTTGTTTATCTGTATCTCATGTTTCTCCTTGATTAAGAATGGTTACATTTGTTTGGAAAAAGTGATCCTCAAGCTGACCAGTTTACTTGGCTTCCTGATTGTTCTCAGTTGTATTTTGCCTAGTAGTACACTTTCCTTTCATCTAGGTTAACTGATCTTCCTACCACCCAATATAAATAGTTCTCTGCTAAGAGCTCAAAAATGGTGTACTAATGTGCATATTTTCTGCTTTGCAACTGTAATAACTTTAAACCACAAAGAACTATTTATGGAATATATAGTATAAATGAGGTTTCTGAGATATTATCTTCACTTAAAAAATAGATTAAATCAATTTTAATTGATTGGACAGTTTTCTTTTTACTGAGTCTCTGAAGCTCATGACTTATTATTAACTAGGTTTTATTCCATAAATTAAATTATACCATTTCTTCTCCCCTTTATTTAATGTGATATTAAGTTATATTTTGCTAGTTTTTTTCTGTTTTATTTCATCTAATAAATTTAATTAAGGCAATCACTTAAAAGTATTTTTCTATTTATAGTGATTAAGCAAACATGTTACAAAATTCAATGTAATTGTCAATAATGTATTTCTGAACACATTTCTTAATATTGTTGGAAATATTAAGTTCCACAATACTTTTCCTGTGGAAAATATTTTCTCCTGGATGGTTTTAATTGCTTTCAGAAATCTTTCAGAGATTTAAAGTGTTGCAAACTAAAAACAAATTCTCTCCTAATCTGAACTAGTCTTGGTCACTTCATAACTCATACGTGGAAAGAATGTCATTAACTATACTCTAAAAGTGAATCAGAATTTAAAAACAGCATGCATTAACACTTTGCGCAAGCCATATTAGCTGTACCTGCTTTTCTTCACTATTTCTTCATTGCTTAGCCCAGAGAATCTCAGATAATATGATTCAAAATTACCATAGAGGCTTGTCAAATGTCCATTTTTCAGGCATAATTTTAGAAACTTAAGCTCAGTATGTAGCTTTGGGTTATAGTTTGGAAAAACCTTCATTTTATAGATCTGCAGATTGTTTCAGTGCAAAATTTTTGTAGCTTACAAGTAACTTTGTATATTTCTTGGGTAGAGCTATTGCAGAGATGCATTTTTCTGTCTTCTCCCCCCAAAAATATAAGCTCCATGATATAGGTGCTGGGGAGAAATTTTATTCATATTCATGTCTATTATTCTATTCACAAAATCAAGGGTCTGACATATTGTAGATGCTTAAAAAATAATTTCTGAACAGGCAATAATGTGAATAATAAATAAAATGTGATTGTTTCTGTTTCTCTCTCTGCTATTGACAACTGTTCAGAGTTGGGTCCCATTTGTATGAAGTTCCAATAAGAACAATAACTTATTTGGAGAAAATTTCCCATTACAACTTATTTATTTATTGTTTATAACTGCAAGATCATCACCTAAACAATACTGCCATTGGTATAAATGTGATACTTTCCTTCTAAGTTGATATGAACATGTAAATTTGAAAGAATTTCAGACTAGACTTCACATAATTAAATAGTACAAGGAATCATGTGTGATTCTTTTTGGGGAACAGAGTCTCAAACTTGTTTTTCTCTGCACACACTTTATTCATAGAATCTATGGCGTAGGCAGAACACATAAGGAACTATAATAAATCCTTGTCAGGCCAGCCATGGTATGGTGGTTAAGGTAGCTGGATCCCACATGGCCAACTATGTTGTTTGAGTTCAGAACGTGGAGTCTTGAAAACCATGCCAGGTGTGTGTGCGTGCATGCTCAAAATCCTGAAAGGAAAGATAGAGGAGCCAAGATTGTGCCATGACTGACTCCCATGTGGAGTAGTTTCTCACTTACCCTCTGTCTCTCTCCAGTGAGCACACATCCTGTAACAAATTAAAAAGAAAGAAAGAAGAAGGAAGGAAGGAAGGAAGAAAATCTTGCCAATAGCATTTTTATAAGAGTTACACATTTTCCTTGTGTATGTGGTGGTTAAAAGTTGTGGGTTTCACTACTGTCTAGTGTTTAAGTGTAACTTTTTTATATCTAATACCAAGGTTAGGTATATATTTATTTGAGCTAGGTGCAAAATAAAATGGAGAGTCCCTTATAGGGGTGGGGGAGTAAATGCCTACTTCCTGCCTGTTCACCATTCCTGGAGCCCCTGTTCCCAGCTGGCCCCTGTTTCCACCAGTTCTACCATCTCAACTCATGGCAAAGGACAATTTTCAAGAGATCAAAACCTTCTCACAAAAAGGTCTTGGGCCTCAGACTGGAGGTGTATAAAAATTTCCCACCAACTGCACCATGTTGAAGCTGAGGCAGGAATGGTCACACTCTGACTCTTTTCAGGCCCATTTTCAGGTTCCCCAGAAGTGGAAGAAAGGAAAGATATCTTCCCCCTCTGACATAGGCAGGTAAATCTCTCAAGTTGTGCTTAGTAGTGGTGACACTGAGGGAGGGGGTGGCCCACTGGGAACAGGGGCTCCAGGGATGGTGAACAGGCATTCAAAAATGCACCCCAGGGAATAGTAAAGAGTGAGACCACACATGAGCATAACTGTCTCGTTAGACTTTACTTATAAATCACAAAATCAAATAGTAAGCTATTTAGAAAGTCTCTGCTCAGATGGCAAGCTCAGAATATGAAACATCATGAGCGGGGCTCTTCTGACCACGGTGCCCTATGTACTTTCTCCTGTGACATGGCCATGTAACTAGCCCTATATACTACCCTAAGGGTAAGGTTTCTATACTACATTTCAGGTACTTAAGCGTCTATGAACCATTCAAAGTAAGATTTCTACTCAACATCAACATACATCACATCAACTGCAATCCATGCCTTTTCCTACTATTTCCATCCTACAAATCCTTAATCTTTCAAGTACTAACAATTTCTAAACATTCTCATCCCTAATATAATGCAACTATCTCTTGAATAAACAAATATTTATATGTCTTATTCCCAAAGAAGAAACTCTTAGGTTCATTCAAATCTGAGAGGTGATTAATCTTTTGTTTCTGTAACTATCTCACTCTTGTATTCTTATAATCTAAGGACTGGAGTATAGTTTTGATCACTACTAAGCTATCTTTCCTTGTCATTATTGCCTAAACAATCTTACATTCCTTGATAATTTTTATTCCATATATAAGGTTCAAACTGTTGACCCTTCCCATGCCAAAGTTTGGGCTAATTTTGATGTCATCTTTTTCTCTACATCTTAATGAAAATAGAAACCTCTGAATTACTCAATTAAAAGAGCCAAGCTACCATTCCTTTTTATACTTTATGCTATTGTAATTTAAGAAGTCTGCTGGGACCAGCAGTTAGCGTAATGGCTATGTCTCTGGACTCCCATGTAGTCGACTGTGGTTCACGTCCCGGACCCAGTGGCTTAAAACTCACGCCAGGCACGTGTGCGTGTGTGCCCAAGATCCCGAGAGGAGAACGGAGTAGAAGGGATTGTGGTGTGGCTATCCCCCCTGGGGGGTGATTTCTCACTTTCTGTCTCTCTCTCTCTCTGTCTGTCTGGTGAGCACACGCGCCTTATAGCTCAAAGAAATAAAAAACCTCTCCAAAAAAAATAAAAGAAAAAAAAAAGAAGTCTGCTAAGAATAGTATTGTGTTTCTACTTCATCTATAACCATAATGAAGACCAAAAAGTAACATTTGAGAAATAAAAACAGATAGAATTTTGATAGAAATAAAAGGTGGTTTTTCAAAATATAAATAAAATTGACAAGCCTCTAACAAACTAGTAAAGAGAGAGAGAGAAAACACATATTACCAATAATAATGTAGCAGAGGATATAATTACAGACCCTGCAAACACTGAAAAGAAATACCCTATATGAAGCAGATATTTTAAACAGCATTAATGATACTTTTTAAAATACAGCTCATAATTTTAAAACTACAATAAAATAAATTCTCAGATTCATGTGGTTTCCAGTAGTGAATTTCACCAAATCTTTAAAGAAAAATTAGCCAACTCTATACATTGTTTTTCAGAAAATAGAATAGGAGAGAACACTTCCAAATTCATTTTATGAACCTAGTTTTGCACTAATAGTCAAACCAGATTAAAAAAAAAAAATCTATAGACCAATATACTCTCATGAATAAATAGGAAAAAATCCTTTTTGAAATATAAGAAAATTGATTCACGCAATATATAAAAATAAGTTTGTACTATAACCAAGTGTTATTTATTCCAGGAATAAAATACTTGTTCAATATTCAAAAATTAATGTAATCCACCATATCGACAGGCTAAAGAAAACAAATCACATGATCATATTGATTGACGCAGAAAAAGAATCTGATAAAATTAACATTCATTCATAATAAATACTCTCAGAAAATAGATAAAGAAGGGGCACTGTCCCAACTTAATAAAGGACATCTATGGAAAGCATATAACTATTGTATTTATTTTCTTCATGTATGTATAATTTACATTTAATCATTGTACATCTTTATAGCATACAATACATGTTTTCCAAAGTATACACACACTGCATGTCAACTAAAAAAATATAATCATACTCCTGGTCCTCAACAGATAACTTTCCATTCTTGAGTCTGTTAATTTTTTTTCTCCCCTCAAGTTCCTCACCCTCACCCTCAGCTACCCACCACTTCCTATACAGACTCTGGTATTTACACTTGCTGTCTCTGCTATTATAACTCCTAATCTTTCAGTTTCTCCCGTAATATGCAGACGTTCACTATATAATGAGCAGGGACATATAACATCTGTGTTTCATAGTCTGGCTTGCATATAATTAATATTATATTTGGGGTCAGCAGATGGTATGGTGGTCCAGATGTGGGATTCCTACATAAGCAGCCAACCACAATTCAAGTCCTGACCTGGTGGCTTGCTTTCTCACTTTCTATCTCTCTCTCTCTCTTTCTTTGTGTCTTCCTGGTGAGTACACATGCCCTGCAGCAAATTAAAATAATAATAATAATAATAAATAAAATTTAAAAAATATATTTAACAGTGAAAGACAGAACGTTTCCTCCAAGACCAGGAGTAAGACACATTCATCTGCTCTCACTTTTATTAAACGTAGCATTACAAATTCTAGCCAAGGTGATAAGGTAAGAAAATAAATACATACTAATCAAAAAGGAAGAAATAAAGTTGTTCCTATTTGCTAAGATATTAATGACTACCAGCCTGGTGCCATAGTTGGTAGAAAACTAAACTGCAGTTCTGGAAGCCACAAGACTGACCATGGTTTTAGGTCCACAGACCAACATAGTTCAAGTCCTGGACCTAGAAGCTTGAAAAATATGTCAGATGCCTGTGCATTCATGCCCCAAATCCTGACAGCATAATGGAAGAGAAGGGATCACAGTATGGCCATCTCCCTAGAGGGTGCTATCCTACTTTCTCTCTCTCTCTCCTCCTTCTCTCCTCTCTCTCTCTCTCTCTCTCTCTCACACACATATCTTTCTCCAGTGAGTGCACATGCCTTTTAGCAAATTAAAACGAACAAAAATGTAATGCATTTAAAGCTGGCTTGAGTATGTTCTCAAAAAAAGCATAAGGGAACAGATATAAGTAAAGTTAAAGGTACTCTATTCAAAGAAATTAGCTTGTATTCTTGGTCTGATAGATGGTGTTGAATTCGGCCATTTTATTTATTTACTTATTTATTTAGGAGAGGGTTTTTTAAATTTGTTTTGTTTTGTTTTGTTTTGTTTGGAGAGGGTTTTGCTAGAGGGCTGATGCCCCGGGCGAACAGACACAGAGAGACAGAAAGCAAGAAATCACCCCCCAGGGGGCAACGTCACGCTGCAATCCCTTCTCCTCTATTCTCCTCTCGGGATCTTGGGCACACATACACACACACGCTCCCGGTGTGAGTCTTAGGCCACAGGGTCCAGGACACGAACCGCGGTCGACTACATGGGAGTTCAGAGACATAGCCATTACGCTAACTGCTGTTCCCAGAGAGGTTTTTGCCATAGGGCGTGTGTACTCACCAGACAGACCAAGAGAGAAAGAGAGACAGAAAGTGAGAAATCACCCCCAGGGGGGATGGCCACGCTTCAATCCCTTCTCATCCATTCTCCTCTCAGGATCTTGGACACGCATGCACATGTGCCCGGCGTGAGTTTTAAGCCACCGGGTCCGGGACGCGAACCGTGGTCGACTACATGGGACTCCAGCGACATAGCCATTATGCTAACTGCTGGTCCCGGCTGTTTTAATTTTTTACTCTTTATCAGAATCATTGTGGTTGTAAGTTAAGAAACTTTCTGTAGTATCACAATTCAGATTTAGAAAAAGAGAAAGAAGCAAGGAAAGATGTAAAACTACTCATCAAAATTCAGCACTAAAATCTCAAGGTCATATTTTCCATGCTTTGTCGTGATGCCATGAAGAATTAACTATAGTGATATAACACATGTGCTGAAGTCAGCCTCACTCATTAAGTATAATTTTGTCATTTGTCACCACCTGCTAGACTCTACTATGGAGCTGATTAAAGGAGATCACTTTGAAAGTACAGAATTTGAATTCTTTTTGTAAGTGTTCTATAAGAATAAAACACCTTGAAATTCTGGGCTTTCTTCCTTCCTGCCAGTTAGTGCCAACTCCAGTCAGAACCACCTACACCCAGAATCATTAGCCAGCTATGCAAAACACTTTGCCCTTAGCCATCAAAAAGACCCAGCCTCTGAGCAAATGAGTACAAGGCTTACCTCAAGAGCCAGTTATTGAACCTTGGATATAAACCAAACCCCAAATATGCTAGCTATGGATTATGCTTTATTTACCAAGAATGTATCATCTTGATCCAATAATTTTCCAAAGGGATTCTGGGGTGAAACTCAGAGGCAGGAAAATGTCTTCCTCCTAAAATAAACAAATAGATTTGACATGAAGAGAAAGATGTAAATTTAATCCTTTCCTAAAAACACAGGCGTAAAATAAGAGAATGATTTCTTATCCATTCTGATTGTATTTTTTTAAAACTGGAGGATGATACTGTGACTTATTGTAGCTCCTACTTTCCCTAACTTACCTCAGATAGTTATAGTAAGAGTGATTGATGCTAGGGTGTCAGGGTGACCAGGCCCAATACCCACGCTGGTTCTTATCCAGTGCTCATGAAGAATTCAAATCATGGACAAAAGAAGATGATGTCAAGCAGAGTTGTTTGGTTTGGTTGGTTTTGCCATAGGGCACTCACCGGAGAGGAGAGAGACAGTGAGAGAGAACGTGAAAAATCACCCCGCAGGAGACTGGCAATCCCTTCTCCATTCTCCTCCTAGGATTCTGGGCATGCACACACGTGTGCCTGGTGTGATTTTAAGTTGCCAGTTCTGAGACTCGAACTACAGTGGGTGTCAAGGACCATACTACTACACCACCTCTAAGCAGAGTTGTATTAAAGAAGAAAAAGCTTCCAACTTAGTGGAAAGAAGGGGTCCTGAGCAGGTTGCCTTAGGTGGACTGAAATGGCCTCATTATCTAGGATTCTGACAAGGAAGAAAAACCTTGTTTCTCCTTTGAAATGAGCTATTAGCTCAGGTCCTGGAACTCAAGACACCTGGGAGTCTTGAGTTACTCTTAGTGCTTGGAGAGAGCCAGATGGTGCTTTTTAAAATAATTAATTAATTAATTTCTATTATTTATTTATTTATTTTACATTTAATCACTTTGTATCATTACTGCATACCAAATTAATGACGGAGATTTCTTTATCTTTGTGCTAACACTAACTGGTTTCAGCCTGGCAACAAGGAGTCATAAATCCCTCTGAGACTTGTAATGGGAGTATAGTGAACATTTACCAGACCACAGAAAGCAAAACCACAGTAACTTCATTACAGGGAGCCCCTTCCCTATCTACCTATGAGTGAGATCGAACTCTTAACTGTAAAGGAAGACTTGAGCCACTGCCATTGCACTACCTATACAATTATTCTATCAATTTCCATGCTAATATGATTTTTATGGACTCCACACTTTCTGAGATAAGAAAACGTAAATATGCTACATACATAGGTAACAGGCATGATAACAACAACCATAGAACAATGACTAGACATACTCCTGAACCTCTTTTAACTTATTTCCATTTGAATATTGTACCTCAACCTGAAGGACACTACAAAAGCTTTCAACTGAATAGCTTAATTCTGTATTTTAATGGTGAATAAACAGTCAACAGTTAACACTCGGTAGAAGCAATAATAGCTGCAAGGGTTAAAATGAAAGTCTTTTGCTAGAAGGAGAAAATGTGGGAAAGAGAATGAGACTGGAAACTGAAAATTGGACCTAGTCGATAAACATAGTAGTAGTTGAAAATCACCACTTTGAGTTTTAGAATTTGGCATGAAATTTAAGCAATGGTAGATAAAATTGAGATCACTCTAAAATACTTTAAGGAAGTCAAATGTCAAAATATTCATTCAATGATTATATACGCACAAAATAAGAAGTACATTTTAGTAAAATTGTTTAGAATTATATGTTTACTATTTTAAGATTTATGTTAAATACTAGTAGAAAATTAAGGTAGATTTTGAAAAGAATTTAATTTCTTTCTAATTAGAATTTGTTGTTTAAAAAAGCCTATGTATGTTATCAAACACAGTATTTTGATATAAAAAACCAATATTAAAAAATACATTTAGTGCTGACCCTGCATCCTAATGGTTTAGGGAGATGAATCCTATACGGTTGACTTCAGTTCAAATCCTGGACCCAGTAGCCAAAAGTACACGGCAGGCCTGCCTAAAATCCTGACAGGATAGAGAAATAGAGACAGGATTACAACTTGACCATGCCCATTATGAGGAAGAGAGTCTCCCTTTGGCAATTTAAAAAGTATATATATTTAGGGGCCAGTGAGTGTCATGGTGGTTAAGGGACCTGGAATCCCACATGACCAACTCTGGTTCGAGTCCCGAGCCTGGCGGCTTACTTTCTCACCTTTTCTCTTTGATTGGGCTACCATAACAAATTAGATTAGGCTAGATGTCTTAAACAGCAGTAGCTCATTTTATCACAAATGTAGAGGCTTAGAAGTCAAGATCAAAGAATTCTTAGTGAGGACTATTTTCCAGTCTTATAGGTGGCTGTCTTCTTTGCACTGTCCTTACATGGCAGAGAAAGAAAGACCAAAACCTCGGATATTTCTTCTTTTGAGGAAGCTACTCATATCATATCAGGGTCCTGTCCTTACAACTTCTTTCAACTTTAGTTATTTCTGTCCTCCAAATTGGAAAGCATCGTTTTATCAATTTTGAACAAGATACATTTAAATTCATAGCATTTCACACTTGGATTCCTCAAATTTATGACCTTATTATATGCAAAGTATATTAATTCTAGAGCCAGGTGCTATTATACTGGTAATACTGTGGAAGGCTGCATATTAGATCTTGCACATAAACAACTGTTTGTCCATTTTGTCCCTTTGCCCTAACATGGCTGTCTGCTTCTGTAAACCTGCTTGCTGTTCCCATGAGAAAATAGCTTGTGCTAGCCATACAGAAAACCATATCCTGGACGACATCCTGTACCTGCCACTGTCTTTGCTAACTAGCCCGAAACCCTTTTGTTTAGCAATGGAACTGCTTACATGGAAACCCCACTCCCCTCAGAAATAATTAACCTGCTTGATTCAGCTTCTTTAACTGCTTGCTTAGAAACCCCTGGTAACTGACCCCCTATAAAAAGACTACTCAAACTTCAGTGGGGGCTGCAGTTCTGGCTGCAGTTCTGACTCTCCACTCCCCCCTCCCGCCGAGCTTCAGACTATAGTCACTGACCAGCTAATAAAGACTCCCTTTGAACTTAATCTGGCTTTGGTTGCGGTTCATTCGGTGGCACTCTACAACAGTACAACTGCGCCCGCATGGAATGGTCTTAAATTCACATCCTAGGACTTCCCTGAGCACACCAGATGCGTATGTGTGCCCATGATCTGAGCCGGCTGCGCCTTGGGAAATGTTGTGGCATGAAGATTCTGTTTGGGTGTCTCTTTGTCTAACTCTCCCACACTCATTCTTTACCTCATGAAAGAAAGAAAGAAACTTAAAAAGCACAACAAAATATATTTGTTATACCCCAACAGGGCCTTAAAATCTTAACTTGATTAAGCATCAACTCTAATAGCTAAAGTAAATCTCACCTAAATTTCTCTAAATCAGATATGAGTAAGACTCAAGATTTGGGAACCAGCAAGTGGCATGATGGTTAAGGTACTGTATTCCCACATGGCTGACCACAGTTCAAGTCCTGAAACTGGCAGTTTGAAGATTATGCTAGAGAGGGGCCAGAAGATGGTATAATGGTTAAGTCACTGGACTCTTACATAATTCACTGTGATTCAAGTCCTGGACTCAGTGGCTACAAACTCATATTGGGCATTTCTGCATGTTTGCCCAAAATCCCAAGAGGAGAATAGAGGAGAAGGGACTGTGACATGACTACCCCTCCCCCACGCGGGGAAGTGATTTCTTGCTTTCTGTCTATTTTTTTGGCGAGCACACACTACCTATAGCAAAAATCTCAAAATCTCAAAAACAAACAAACAAAATGAAAGAAAAGGAAATGAGGCCATCTCTCTCTCTCTCTCTCTCTGTGTGTGTGTGCGTGTGTGTGTGTGTGTGTGTGTGTATGCACTCACCCAAAATCCCAGGAAAAAAATGGAGGAGAAGGGGTTGGGGGTTGGCCATCCTCTTGGAGTGTGATTTCTCACTTTCCCTCGCTCTGTTTCTCTCTCTCTCTCTCTCTCTGGGAAGGGCAAAAATCTATGGAAAAAATCTTAAAAATGAAAAAAAAAACCTCAAGATTTGATTTATTCTAAGGCAAAACTTTTTCTAGCTGGAGCTCTCTGAAATGAGACAAATAATGTGCACAATAGGGGACAGATATGACATGCACGATCTCAGTACAAAAGCCTCAGTACAAAAGAACAAAACGGTATCAGATCACAAGCAAAACCTAACAAAGTAAATTCTACTATATCTTAAATGCATAAGAATCATTTATTTTTGGCTCAATTTCCTACCCTCTATGCCCGCTAGATGACAGCATCAGACTCAGAGCTCTGCAGGACAGCTCAGCCCCTTTGGTTCAGGGGGAATTTCCCTGCCCCCAGAATTTCTGTTGGGATTCCACCTTTTGAAACTGAGGAAGAAACAGCCTTGCCCCTGTGTCTCAGGTATGAGGGGCAGCCTTGATGTTCTCTGCCGGTGCCCCAGGCACTGCTCTTTTATATTTGAAAATTGTATTTCCTGCTTTAGAGATGTGCAACAATTAAGTGTTAATAAGAAATTATTATTATTTTAAATACCACACTTTTAAAGTAAATAGGATTATGGTGCCATTCTGTAGATTTCAAGTACAATAGCCTTGCTTTATTCTGTACTACTTTCTCCAACCCCTTTAGGTTAAGCTCACAGGGTTTGCTGATACAAGGTCTATTTCTGGCTTCTGCAGTTGAGATGGCTGGTCACATCACAGTCACTATCTCCCTATCAACTAGCTGTTCAACCATACTCTTAGCGTTCTCTTCAGAACAACTTACTCAATGTTTTATTTTTCAATATGGATAGGCTAAAAATTTTCCAAAGTTAAAAGTTCTGGTCACTTTTGCTTAACAATATCTTTTTTTAAAAAATGTATTTCTTCACATTTAGCATTAGCAGCAATGTGGATCCAAGCCAAACTTTCAATCCTTTGTTTAGAAATGCTAATATTTCACTCCCTCACTCATAAGTTATAGTTGCCATACAATACTTGGACCCAATTCAGTCAAGTTCTTTGCCACGTTATAACAAAGACTGATTTTCTACACTTGTTAGGGATGCTGTCTCTCCTTTTCTTTCTCTTCCTTTCACAGATGACATAAATAAATAAACTATTAAAATTATAGCTGTAAATATTAAATACAAAAAACAACCAATCAATTAATCATTGCCTTAAGACAACATAAGGATACAAACTTGATAAGGTAATAATTCTATTTAAGATAAGAGAGTTTTCAAAAGTTGATAGAAAAATGTGTATTACTAAAAATAAATGCATGGATTTCAAGAATGTTTGCACCAAAATAAACGCATATTTTCATTCCATATTTCCATGAACTTATTGAAGTTCTATCATAATCTATTGAATCTTGTTAATAATCAAAAGTGGCTTAATTTTTACTCATCAGAATTTTTATGCTTTTGTTAATGTAGCATATTTTCAGAAAAATGTTAGGATATTCTGGACTCTCTCTTTTAATAAAAACAACTATCATTTTTTTACTTATCTTTTTTAATATACCTATATATATATATTGTGAAATTATTACAACAATCAAGTTAGTTAGCATATTTATCACCTTAAATAGTTATCTGAGCTAATGATGACAGAGATTTTATTGCATTTTTTATTCCTTCTTTTTTTTTTTAATATTTTTGCCATAAGGTGCACGCACTCATCGGACAGGGACAGAGAGAGATGAAAAGAAATCAACCTCTGAGGGAATGCCTATGCTACAATCCCACTTCTTCATTCTCCTCTTGGAATTGTAGACAGTCATACACATCTATCTGGGGTGATTTTCAAGCCACTGGGTCCAGGGTTGAAATCACGGTTGCCAAATAGCAATCCAGAGCCTTATTCACCATGCCACATGCTGCTTCTTGAAATTATTATTTTATTATTATTATTATTATTATTATTATTATTCAGAAAGGTTTTTGCTATAGGGCGCGTGTGCTTGCCAGACAGACAGATACAGAGAGACAGAAAGCGAAAAATCACCCTCCTGGGGGGGTTGGCCACGTTGCAATCCCTTCTCCTCCATTCTCCTCTCCGGATCTTGGGCACACACGCACACATGCCTGGCGTGAGATTTAAGCCACCGGGTCCGGGATGCAAACTGCAGTTGACTACATGGGAGTCCAGTGACATAGCCATTATGCTAACTGCCAGTCCCAACTCCGTGAAATTTGAACCCCTATTGCCTTCCACCAATATTCACAAATTAGACATTTAAGATACATATATTTAGAAATATTTAACAAGTTGCAAAAATATGTATATGTCTGATGCATAAGTGCAGAAGACCAGTGAGTGGAGAGATCATGAACAATTCACCCTTGATTATTCAATCCTTGTTTATGATAAATTGGTCAATTGTTTAAGTCCATATTTTTAAAAATTATTCTTGTAATGATTTGCTGATCTTTTTCTGAGAGATTTTTTGCTATAGGGTGCATGTGCTTGCTGCAGACAGAGAGAGAGAGAGAGAGAGAGAGAGAGAGAGAGAAAGTGGAGAAACCAACCCACCAGCAGTTAGCGTAATGGCTATGTTGCTGGACTCCCACGTAGTCAACCGCGGTTCGCGTCCCGGACCCAGTGGTTTAAAACTCACGCCGGGCGCGTGTGCGTGCGTGCCCAAGATCCCGAGAAGAGAATGGAGGAGAAGGGATTGTGGCATGGCCATCCCCTCTGGGGGGTGATTTCTTGCTTTCTGTCTCTCTGTTTCTTTTTGTCTGTCTGGCGAGCGCAAGCGCCCTATAGCGAAAACCTCTCCAAAAGAAAGAAAAAAGAAAGTGAGAAATCACCTTCCCTCCCCAAGGGAGATGACCACACTGCAATCCCATCTCCTCAATTCTTCTCTCAGGATCTTGGGCACACACACACATGCCCAGTCACCAGGTCCGGGACATAATCCATGGTCAACTACGTGGGCATCCAGTGACATAACTATTATGCCACCTGCTGGTCCTAACATACATTAAGTTTTTTCATGGTTTGTTTTGTAGAATGAAGTAAGCACGATGTTTGTACCCAAAAAATTTTATACAATTATTTCTATTTTAGGAATTGTTAAAATGGGAATATGTCTTCCTTTTAAAATAAATGTTTAAAAACGGTCACATTTTAGGAAGAGGAGTGTCATGAAATTAATTTATTATTTCTAGTAATATTGATTTCACAATAAAGTCTCTTCAATGACAATCACATTAATAATAATTTTTCTATTACTTATACCCCACTTATGCATTGTAGAATAGTTTGACTCACATACATACATGCACACACACTCACACACACAGATTCTCACACTCAGAAGGCATTCACCATGTAAATGGACATACTCTCTGTCCCCTCTGCACTTCTAACCCTGAATAAAGATAGACAAAAGAAGACACTGTTCTAGTGTAAAAGCCAGGTATCCTCCCGCACTACTCTCCTTCTCCGGTCAGGGCCTTACAAATGAAGACTCCTTCAGAGTATTCGTGCCCCCTGCAGCGAACCTCTGCTCCATAGCAGATATCTGCTTTTAGAAAAGGGTATACTGGGAACCAGCAGTTAGTGTAATGGCTATGTCGCTGGACTCCCATTAAGTCAACTGCGGTTCGCGTCCTGGACCCGGTGGCTTAAAACTCACGCTGGGTGCGTGTGCGTGCGTGCCCAAGATCCCGAAAGGAGAATGGGGGAGAAGGGATTGCGGCGTGACCATCCTCTCGGGGGCTGATTTCTCGCTTTCTTTCTCTATGTCTCTCTCTGTCTGTCTGGCAAGCGCATGTGCCCTATAGCGGAAACCTCTCCCCCCCCCAACAAAAAAAAAGAAAAAGAAAAGGGTATGCTAAAGTTATCCCAGAGTCTAATGCTAGCAGGTAAATATCTAATTATAAATTAATTGTGGGACAGGTTATTGTTTAGTTTTGCACTTGATACTGTCTAATAATGTTTTGCTACTACTTTTCTAGTTAGGTTAAAAGTCTAATTTTTCTAGGAATATTTTGCTACTGCAATTCATCTCTGGGAAAAACAGAAATGAAAGGATAGTCATTGCTATTGGAACAAACTTTGCAGGTTGAGATCTAGGCATAACAGAATTATGATTACAATGAAAACACTGCCAGTCTGGGGGACCAGCAGTTAGCGTAATGGCTATGTTGCTGGACTCCCATGTAGTCGGCCACGGTTCGAGTCCCGGACCCAGTGGCTTGAACTCACGCCACGCACGTGTGCGTGCGTGCCCAAGATCCCAAGAGGAGAATGGAGGAGAAGGGATTGCGGCATGGTCATCCCCCCTGGGGGGTGATTTCTCGCTTTCTGTCTCTATGTCTCTCTCTCTCTGTCTGTCTGGCGAGTGTACGTGCCCTATAGCAAAAAATAAATAAATAAAACTCTCAAAAACACTGCCAGTCTTTCAACAAAAGTAAAAAGCAACATATGTTTGCTATGTTTTAATAAAGTTTTATGTTTAGTCCCAGTAAAGAAAAAAAAAACGCAACACATGTTTGAGGAAAATATCTTTGCTCATTGTAATACCTGGTATATCATGTTATAATTAAGATTGTCTCACTCTTTC
>NW_006201582.1:124220-131814 GCF_000334495.1 Tupaia belangeri chinensis | reverse complement strand
ACGCACGTGTGCGTGCGTGCCCAAGATCCCAAGAGGAGAATGGAGGAGAAGGGATTGCGGCATGGTCATCCCCCCTGGGGGGTGATTTCTCGCTTTCTGTCTCTATGTCTCTCTCTCTCTGTCTGTCTGGCGAGTGTACGTGCCCTATAGCAAAAAATAAATAAATAAAACTCTCAAAAACACTGCCAGTCTTTCAACAAAAGTAAAAAGCAACATATGTTTGCTATGTTTTAATAAAGTTTTATGTTTAGTCCCAGTAAAGAAAAAAAAAACGCAACACATGTTTGAGGAAAATATCTTTGCTCATTGTAATACCTGGTATATCATGTTATAATTAAGCCATTATAAATCACTATTTTAAAGACTCATAAAACAGTTGTAAAAATGAGCTCTGGACTCAACTTGGCACATAAAATATTAACCCAAGAGAATTTACGCTTACTTTTACTTTATTTTATTATTATTTTTTTTTACAAAACTGTTTTTCAGGCCTTTTTTAAATGAATAAAATTTTCAAATAGTTTTTTTTTTTTTTTAGGTGCCTTTTTGGCACTTTATAAATCAAAACCAGCCTTGCTTGTTAAATACCAAATCTTGTGAGTACTTGGTGAATTAGGAGAGGTAATCATTTTGAGTGTTTCAAATGGCTCCTTTAAAAGTGCCTTAAATATTTTAAACATTACATGTGATCACTAAATATCTGAAGAGTTTTATAAGCCACCTACTAGGAAACCTTTTGCTCCTTTCCTTTCCAGATGGTATTAAAGGCTTTAATGATGCCAAAGTATAGGGTAAAGCACTTTGCTATTAGGGTGATTTCACTATTTGAGAATTCAGGGTCCTTAAGACAGCTCCCTATGGGAAGCCATGCCACCATTTTTTCCCCCCTGGGTGTCTTGACTATCTGTCCAACGAGGTGCTGTGCTCAGTGTGGCTACACATGCTTCGGAAATTCGCACTATAAACAGCAACCAAATGTCTATTTGGAGTGAAGACTTCAAAGTATTGTAACTACAACCAAGACAATACTTTATACCAATGCACTCAGCCTAAATGTAATTTAAAAGTCCACTTGCACAACAGGACTGAATTGAAGAAGCAAATGAAAAATTAATATGTAAAAATTGCACATTACAGGGGGCTGGATGGTGGCACAGTACTGAAAGATGATGCACTGCAGCTGGCAGGTGGTATGGTGGTTGAAGGCGCTGGACTCCCACATGGCTGACTGTAGTTCAAGTCCAGACTTGATGGCTTGCTTTCTCACTTTCCCTCTCTCTCTGGTCAAACTGGAAAATAGTAATAATAATAATAATAAAAATAAAAATAAAGTTAAATAAAATAATTTTTAAAAAAGAAAAGCAATGCACTTACAGGGTTGACTCACGTGGGAAGACCCTGGTTTCATGTGCAAAGACCTCCTGACTATGCCAGGCACACATGTGCCCATGATCCAGGGCTGACTGAGACTGGGGGTGGAATATGGTTTGGAGATTTTTGCTGGGACTGCTGCCCCTCTCTCTCTTTCTTATTTGCCCTCAAAATAAATAAATAAGTAAATAAATAAAGGAAGGAAGGAAGGAAGGAAAGAAGGAAAGAAGGAAGGAAGGAAGATTTAACAATCTCATTGCATAGAGCCAACTCTGAATGCTTTCTATGTGTCCATACCCTGTTCTCTGTGATATGGAATTTTGCATCATTTCAAGGACAGGTTGAATTTACTTTCAAAGTGAAAAAATTAGTTGTTCAGTGGGCTTTTGTCTGCATCGCTATCTTTCATTCAAATCTGGAAAGAGAATGCAAAATGTTGGCTGATCTTAGATACTATAACCATTTTAATTGAAATAAATTTTAATTATGGCTTAGGTATGTGAATACTTAAATTTAGATCATTGCCTGTGGCCATGGACAGAATTCCTTTTGTTAAATGAATAATATTTTTCAGGCTCAAGAATAACCCCTATATTCTCGGGACCAGCAGTTAGCGTAATGGCTATGTTGCTGGAAATTCATGCAGTCAACCGTGGTTCGATCCTGGACTCGGTGGCTTACACTCATGCCAGGCGCATTTGCATGCATGCCCAACATCCAGAGAGGAGAATGGAGAAGGGATTGCGGCATGGCCATCCTCTCCGTGGGTGATTTCTCGCTTTCTGTCTCCCTCTCTCTCTCTCTCTTTCTTTCTGGCGAGTGCATGTGCCCAATAGCTAAAATCTCTCCAAAAAAAAAAAAAAAAAAAAAACAAAAAACCTGTGTTTTTTCTAATCACCAAATGCTATACAATTTTAAAAAAAACCTATTTCCTGTGTTCTTTCCAAGCACCAAATGCTATGCAATTTTATTTATATTCTCATTTAGTTTTTGCAGCAGCTGTGTGTTAATATTTATTTGGCCTCCAAAGAAAAGGTGAGAACATTGAAGAATGTAGAAGCAAAAATAACTTTTCTGAGGCATGTAGAGCTTATATTTAAGTTCAGAAAATCTAATCTCAAATAGCCACAATGCTATGGCAACTTTATTTCTGTAGGCGGCTCCTAAAAACTCTGGACATCAGTCACACTACCAAACAGTAATTAAACTGGTTACTTATTTTTGCTCCATAAATAGAAATGTCCAGATAAAGTAAGTTTTTCAATCTCAACAGAAATAGTTCACACACAAACAGCCTTAATACATACCACAGGACAAAAGTGGTCCCTAGATGACCAGTCAAATTCCAAATGACATTTTCTGGAAGTGCTGCATAGGAAGAATATCCTGTGTTGAACATTGCCTCATGTTACTGGTCACTGCTCCTGTCTGGAGGTGGTGGAATAGATGTGCTCTGCTATTGAATCTGGCCTGACTTTGTAAGAGTAGATCATAGCAGAAATAATACCTTGTGGATTCCAATCTAGTAGTGCAAGGCAAGTCAGCTTCCCTTTCATTCACTGGAACACCGTTGGGTGGGGTTGTTATGATACAATAAATAAAAATATGCTGAAGCCATCATAGCAAAGAGGAACCTCCATGGCAGAGCCACATATAAGTGTTGTGATTGAGAATACCAGGTGATCCCAGTCTTCCAAGCCCTGGTGGGTAAAAGGCAAGTGAAAAAGCCCCAGACCCTTCCAGCCTTCAGCTACTTAAGTTTACACTCAGCCTCTGGAGTCTCACATAGTAGTCCTCACTTGTTATGGAGTAGAGAAAGTCATCTTCAGTCTGCCTTGACTGCTTACAGTCTGTAAGCATATTACACTGAATTTTGTTGACTACCACTTACCTCTAGGGTGGTATTACACAGCAATGTATAACCAGAGAAGCTGATTATTTTAAAATTAATCCATTTTTTTTAAAAAATTAAGTTTAGTTTCTGATTAGATATTAAAATATTAATTCGATTTACATGTCAATCTGCTTTAAAAATATCTAACCAGGGCCACCCCTGTAGTGCAGTGGTTAAGTTCTATGGAGAGGAAGCTAGATCCCACATAGCTAAACAGGGTTCAAGTCTCTGCCCTGGTAGCTTGGACACCAGCTGTGTCTGTGTGTGTGTGTGCATGTGTGTGTGCGTGTGCGTGTGTGTGTGTGTGTGTGTGTATGTGCTGTGACCAGAATCCTGACAGGATGGAGAATTGGAAGGAAGAAAATTGTGGCATGACCAGACCCCATAGGGAGTGCTCTCTCTCTCTCTCTCTTTCTCTCTATCTCACCCCTCCTCTCCCTCCTATGTCTCTTTTCTGTACACACACCTGCCCTATAGCATAATAAAACAGTGGCTAAGCAGGGCTGATGATGATACAGTGGCGAAACGCAATGCTCTTGTTGCTGGCCCACATGGGAAGGTTCCACGTTTATATCTGCAGATCCCCTTGAATAGGCCAAACATGAATGTGCCTATGAACTGGGACTGGTTGAGGCTGGGAATCAATCACAGCACAAAGGCTATATTGAAGATGCCGTCCCTCTCTCTGTTTCCAACTTTCTCATTCATGAAAATAATAAATAAACCTTAAAAAGGAAATAAAGAGGGACCAACAGTTAGCGTAATGGCTATTTTGCTGAACTCCCATGTGGTCGACTGTGGTTCGAGTCCCGGACCTGGTGGCTTAAACTCACACCAGGCACATGTGTGTGCTTGCCCAAGATCCCAAGAGAAGAATGGAGGAGAAGGGATTGTGGCATGACCATCTACCCTGGGGGGTGATTTCTCACTTGCTATTCTCTGTCTCTGTCTTTCTGGCGAGCGCACGTGCCCTATAGCAAAAACCTCTCCAAAAAAAAAAAAGAAAGAAAGAAAAGAAAGATATCTAACTACATTGGAATGTGGATTTCCAATTATATAAGAAATTATATAGTGTTTGTGTTTAAAATCATACAGTATTTAGGGACCAGTAGACAGCATAATAGTTATGTAGCTGGACTCCCACATAGTCTACCATGGTTCGAGTCCTGGATTCGGTGGCTTAAAACTCATTCTAGGAGTGTGTGTGTGTGTATGTGTGTGTGCCCAAAATCCCAAGAGAAGAATAGAGGAGAAGGGATTATGATGTGGACATACCCCTTAGCGAGTGATTTTTTCTTTCTATCTCTCCAGTGAGTGCACACAACCTATAGCAAAAATCTCTCTCAAAAAAAGTATATATAAAGTATGCCTACTTAAATAGAGACATAAACAATTATGTTAATTGCTGAAATAATATATGCATAAATTTTCTTTGTTAGGATTTTTGAAAGTTTCTTTTCCTTTCTATCTTCTGTTCTTTCTTCTTTTCTCTTTTTTTCTTCTTTTCTTCCTTTCTTCTGAGGCAGAGAGGGAAAGCATCCTCAGCAGGGTCTCATGCTGTGTTCCTCCTCCCAATCCTCCCAGACAGCCAGGATCACAGGTAGTACCACTGAGAGGCTGGGCCTAGATTTTCTTTTTTATATTTCTGCAGTAAATGTGACTTTTTACATGAACTCTGCCCTTGGGCAATAAATGTAGAAAGAAGAAATATTTATTTAGTTTCCACTATCACAGCTACTTTCAAATACACTTTTACCAGGAAATTAAATATTTTAATGGTGTGACTAAAATATAAAATGTACATAAAAAGGTTTTAAAAAGTATCTTTTCCAAATTTATAACAGAAAGCTCTTCCCATAGGTCTTTAAGCATATGCCTTACACAAGGGATGTCCACAGCTAAAAATTTAGCATAGATCTTAAATTCAATAGGCCCTAAATGTCTCCTAACAATTTGTTCCTACAACATAAAGGTAGATATTGGTTGATGGTCCCACTGTCCATTTAGCTCATAGTTTTTGACATGGTATGTTAACTTATGTAGTTCATTTATTTGTGCAAAACTCTTAGGTTTTATTAGGAAGGTAATGATATTTCACAAATACATCTGAAAAAATTCTCTTTTTTTTTTCTTTTTTTTTTGGAGAGGTTTTTGCTATAGGGCACGTGCGTTCGCCAGACAGACAGAGAGAGACAGAGAGACAGAAAGTGAGAAATCACCCCCCAGGGGATGGCCATGTCGCAATACCTTCTCCTCCATTCTCCTCTCGGGATCTTGGGTACGCACGCACACGCACCCAGCGTGAGTTTAAGCTACAGGGTCTGGGACTCGAACCACGGTTGACTACGTGGGAGTCCAGCGACATAGCCATTATGCTAACGGCTGGTCCCATGTAAGCCAATTCTTTTTTTTTTTTTCCATGTAAGCCAATTCTTACAAAATCTTTTTATTTCTGGAATAAATAATGAAACTTTTAAAAAGTTATATGGTTAAAACAGCATATATTCTCTTTCTCAATGTAAAAAAAAAAATGCAGTTGGAAATCTAAGAAGCAACAAAAATCTGTAACAGAGTATGGTAACCCAGGTATGAAGTTAATTAAGTTGTCAGGTGACTATGATGAACTGGTGGAAATTAGGGAGGGAGGGAGGGTCAGTTCCAGCATTGTCACTTGAGTGGGAACAGCCCTCTAAAATTAGAATCACAAGAAGAAATTGTGTTGTTATACCAGTTGTGAAGTTACAGTCATTTAGGATTTGCTTTCATGGCTAGAGGGACATGTGTACTCACCAGAGACAGAATAAGAGACAGAGAGAGAGTGAGAAAGCACCCTCCACCATGAGTCAAAGTTACAATGCAAACCTTTTCTCTCCATTCCTTCTTTTCATCAGAATTTGGGTATGCACTTATGACCATTATCTTTCAAGCCAGGGCTGGGACTTGAATCTCAGTTGCCCATGTGAGATCCCTCTCCCTTATCCATTAAGCTATAGAGTGACCTAAGAATTTTTTTTTCTCTAATGCAATTTTAAATTCGCATTTTAAATTTAGATTCAAACAAATGCCTTTTCTTTTCTTTTTATTTTTTTTCTTTGTAGTTAGGAGTGATGATTCTGAAATTTTTAACCATTTAACATCTTCTGTTTAAATGGAATTAAATTATATTCCTAATCAAAGAGCCATCTTAAACATGTGTTTTGTAAACTGTAATTTAAATTGCTCAGTTAATAAAAAAATACAAAGCATTTTATTTAAATAATTTGGAATAATTTCTTCACATATTTTTTAATTGTTACCAGAAATAGAGAAAGGGAGACAGATAAAGATAAAGCGAGAGAGTGCACCCTCCCAATGAGATGTGCGTTGCCCTTTCTTTCTTCCATTTTTTTTCCCATCCAGATTTTAGGTGCACACACACACACACACACACACACACACACACACACACACCTGGAGTATTTTCCAAGCCTCTGGGTTCAAAATTTGAACTGTGGTTAGCTATGTGAGGATTAGCTCCCTACATGAAGTGCTTAACTGCTGTTCTATGGGGGCAGACCTCTTCACATATATTTTTTTTTGTTTACATTTAATTCCTGTACACCTTTATAGTACAGAAAGGTTTTCTTAATTGTGAACACAAAGCATATAGTCAAGTCATAGATATTACCATGTATATTATCAACAGAAAAAGTTTCATTTTTGTTTCTGTTATTTTTTTTTTAACCAGTCATTATCCTTACTTTATCCCCATTAGGGAAATAATGGGATTAAATTAACAGTACCGCAGAGTACGTGTGGCTTCATTTTTAGTAAAATCAAATGCCATTTAAATCAGGTCAGTATAAAGTTAGTTTCACATGGGCTCTCTCTCCTTCTAAACACCCAACATATGGACTTTTTAAAAATTACTTTAATTTATTTTATACATTCAATTACTGTACATCACTCACTACAGCTTGTAAAATGAGTTTACCCAACACAAATACACTTCACACCAATCCAGTTGAGATTTCAAACACGTTATCATCAACACAATCTTCCATTCCTATGTCCCTTAAATGTCTGATCTATTTTTCTCCTTGATTCCTTTCCTCTCACTCTCCCCCATCATCTATCCTCTTCCCACACTGTCTCCAGTATTAGTAATCATTTTCCATGCTTCTATATCCTCTAATGTTTCAGCTTCCGGCATAGAATGTGGACAGTCAGTATATACATATATAAATATATATATAAAATATATATATATAAAATATGTATTATATATATATATTTTATATATATGGATATATATATATAATATGTATAATATATATTTTTTATATATGG
>NW_006201582.1:92173-123438 GCF_000334495.1 Tupaia belangeri chinensis | reverse complement strand
AACTCACTCCAGGTGCGTCTGTGTGCATGCCCAAGATCCTGAGAGGAGAATGGAGGAGAAGGGATTGCAGCATGGCCATTCCCCCTGGGGGATGATTTTTCGCTTTCTGTCTCTCTGTTTCTCTCTGTCTGGTGAGCGCATGCACCCTATAGCAAAAACCTCTCCAAAAAAAAAAAATTTCTCCAGTGTTTTCCTCCAATAGTTTATATAGTTTGAGGTCTTAGATTTAGATCTTTAATCCACTTTGAGTTGATTTTTGTTAATGGTGAGAAATAGTGGCCCAAATTCATCTTTCTGCAAGTGGATACTCAATTTTCCTGTGCTAAAGAAGTTTTCTTTTTCCCACTGGATTGACTGGTGCCCTTTGTCAAGAACCAGCTGACTATGTTTGGGGGATTATTTCTGGGTATCCATTCTGTTCCATTGGCCCATATATCTGTTTTTGTGCCAATATCATGCTATTGGCACTTATGCACATTTAAAAAAAAATTCCCACTCCAAACATTTCTACACTTGAAATTTACACTCCCTGTTCTCTCCAATCCTCCCTGTTCATTGAGCATGTGACCATGACATGCACTGTTTTACACAACTAGAAGGATGTCCTGTGCTTAGAATACTCTGTCCTGAATTTTTATATGGCTGACATCTTGCAATTCAGATTACAGCTTAAATATCACCTCCTCAGTGAAACCTCTCATGTTTATTTAAATGAATTTTATTGGCAAAATAACTTTAAATGCCTTCCGAAGAAAATGCATAAGAGATATATTTTCATAATCTGAAATATTCATATGCCAATTTTTCACTTGTGTATGGTTTATTGAATTTTAAACTGAAAACAATTTACTCTTAGAAATCTGAAGGAACTGCTCAGTGAAATTCTAGCATCTGGTTCTGTGACAGAATATTCATACTAAACTCTCTTATTTCCTTGTAACTGAATTGTTTTGTTTTATTTTCCAGGAAATCTTTGTCCTTAGGTTGATTATTCATTTATTCTGAGAATAATATATTTTTGTTTGAAGGTTTCCTGGTGCTGTAGGAAATTTTTTAATGAATTATTTTTAAATATTTTCTTTTTCTGTACTTGATATCTATCATCTTTTAGATATGTTCTGTCATGTATTTGAATTTTTGAACTCCTACTAGTAGATCTTTATAGATTTCCTGTAGTTGGCCTAAAACTGTAATTTGAAAACCTGGAATGATCAGATGATATTTCTAAAACTCTTTAGTTGAATTAATCTTCCAGAAGTATAATTTTTAGGAATATAATTTGTTTTGTTTTTTCTTTCTAATGTCTTATAGTTTTATCTCTTAGTTTTTCTCCAAGTTTTCAGAGATGTTTCCATATTTTTATCTTTAACACTTCAGTTTAATTTTTGTTTAAGCTGTCATGTATTTTATATATTTATTTATTTATTTGTCCATTAGAAAGAGAGAGAGAGACCACCCCTATGGGGTTCCCATGCTGAGATCTACCACCAACCTCAGCCAACTGGCTCATGGGCATGCATGTACACCTGTTATGTATGCACAAAGACCTGGGATACAACCCGGGACCTTCCCAAGTGAGTTCAGTTATGTTATCACTGTACCAGTCCATCATTTTGTTTTAATGTTTGAGTTCATTCTTATTCTCTGAGAGTCCCCTTTCTGGAACTATTAAGAGTTTTTTATTTTTCTCCAAGAGTAGTGGGTGGAATAATGTCCTCTTAAAATTCCTTTTCCCTCAGAATCTCAATGAAACTTCTTCGGATATATGTTTTTGACAGATGTGAAAGGCTAAGACAAGATCACAGTAACTTAGGTGTACCCTAAATCCAGAAACTGTTATTTTTTTCTTTTTTCTTTTTTCTTTTTTTAAGAGAGATATTTTTGTTATAGGGTATGTGTTCTTGCCAGAGGTACAGAAAGCAAGAAATCATCCCCCTAGAGGGGAATTGTCCCACCGCAATCCCTTCCTCAATTTCCTCTTGGGATTTTGGACATGCATGTACATGTGCCCAGCATGAAGTTTAAGTCACTGGGTCTGGGACTCAAACTGCAGTCAACTATATGGAAGTCCAGCAACATAACCATTATAATATCTGCTGGACCCAAGACTGGTGTTTTTATAAGAGGTGAAGCAAAACAAAATACAGGTACATGTGTGGAGAACACATGAAGACAGACAAGAGTTTTAAGTACTGGAACCATTGACCAAGAAATATCAAGGACTGCCAGGAGCATGCAGAAGTTAGGAAAAGGCAAGGGGGAATTATTCCCAATAGCCTTCCTAGACAATGCCGCTCTGTTGACATTTTAAGTCTTAATATCTAGCCTTCTGAACTGATAAAATAAATTTCTGTTAGTTTAAACCACTTAGTTTACTGTAATTTATTAGGGCAGCCCTAGAAAACGGATGCAGTAGTTCTTCCTTACCTATGGTCAATACATTACAAACGCATCTCAATGGATGGCTTAATCTGTGAACAGTGTCAAACCGTATATATATATTAAAATTTTTCCTATATGTACATGCCTATGATAAGGTTCAATTTATAAATTAATAACAGTAAGAGGTTAATTACATTAGATGATAATTGTATGAAAAGCTATAATGATAGACAATGATAAAAGTTATGGGACATTGGTCTCTTTTCTCTCAAAATATTGTATTGGTCCAGCCAGTGGTGTGGTAACTGAGGTGGCAGGATCCCACATGGCCAACTGGGTAATTCAAGCCCAAGACTCCATGGCGTGAAAAACATATGTGTGCATGCACAACCAACACCTTCTTGAGAATGAAGGAGAAGATATGGTAGTATGGTCATCTCCTTTGGGGGGGAGGTGTTCACTCTCTCCCTGTTATATGCCCTATAACAAATTTTTATAAATAAATACTTTGTTGTATTTTACACACCTATGTTTGGACCACAATTGACTGTGAGTAACAAAATCTTAGAAAGAGAAACTACAAATAAGGAAAGACTACTATACACCAATTTTCTATTGGAGATTATTTAAAGATTTATAAAAGTTATTTCTGTTGCCTTAATTATTTTTTTCCACATTAATTTCATCTTAGGTTATTTTAGATTTATTTTTTCAAAACAGATGAATCCAAAAATACATAGGCCCAGGTTTGGATCTTTGGTCAGCCTGAACACAATGGGTACATTTGTGGCACACTCATGATCCTAGCTGACCGTAAGGGTGCCAATAGGAAATTAATCATGACAGTGAGACCATGTCAAGGGTGCCAATCTCACTCTCTCTCTCTCTTCTGCTGATTAAATAAATAAAAAAATAAGTAAACTTTTAAAAGAAAATAAATACGTTGCATTTAGTTAATAATTTTTTTATTATTTTTATTTTTGGATAGGTTTTTGCTTTAGGGTACGTGCGCTTGCCAGAAAGACAAAGAGAGACAGAGAGACAGAAAGCGAGAAATCACACCCAGGGAAGATGGCCATGCCGCAATCCCTTGTCCTCCATTTTCCTCTAGGGATCTTGGGCACGCACACACATGTGCCCGGCGTGAGTTTAAGCCACCAGGTCTGGGACTCAAACTGCGATCGACTATATAGGAGTCCAGTGACATAGCCATTACACTAACTGCTTATCCCAGTAATTTTTTGTTTTGATGGGGCCAGCAGGTGGTGTGGTGGTTGAGGGCTCTGGACTCCTACATGGCCAATCATGGTTTGAGTCCTGGGTCTGGCAGCTTGTTTTCTCACTTTCTTTCTCTCTCTTCTCTCTCTCACTCTGTCCCTCTATGGTCGAATTAAAATAAATAAAGTTAAATTTAAAAATTAATAATATTTTGTTTTGCATTTGGATTTAAGACAGAGGTGTTACAAAGGCTAACTAGCATTCTGAGTATATGGAGACATTTTGTCACCTGTCAAATTTTATTTTGGGGTTGGATGAATAGATGAGTGTTAAAAATATCATAAGATGATTGTCTTGATCTGGGGCACCAATATCTACATTGTTTGCTCTATGCTTTCCAGAGAGTTAATCTATTTTCTTTGGAAATAAATCAGCCAGTTCTTCCTACTGATAGCATCATTCTTTCCTCACTTTATTTAAGAACAATGGCATCTTCTTTGAACTCTCTTGTTTATTTATTATCCATGTCCAAATCTTGTTTTCACTTTCTTTAAATTATTTCTCATTGCTGTTGGTGTTTTTAATTTTCCAGGTTTCCACTTTTCTTTATGATTTTATTACTTCATGTCTGAACATTATCAGTGGACAATATATCTTCTTTAACTTCCAATCCCCCTTTCAAGACAAATACTATTAACAAAGTAACTTTAAAATATTGTTTTCTTAAGTACTGCCTTATTCCAAAACTTAAAATTGATTGTTAATTAATCCCAGATCACATCTGGTACTCTGTACCCACCAAGACTCTCTAAACCCTCCTTCAGATAATCTTAAATCATGTATTAACCTTATCATCTGAAGCAGAACAGGTGGTTCTAACAAACAGATTTATTCACTTATGCCCAAACATAATTTTTATCTCACTTCCTTCTACCCCTTCGTTCATTCATGTCAACCAACCAAAAGGTACTTTTTTCCCTTTCCTGCCACTCATGGTACCTCCTCTATAGAACTGTATCTAGGGCAGGTCTCATAGTCTAGTGGTTAATGGAGTCATATACCAATGGGTGACTGTAGTTTGAGTGCTGGCTCCAGCAGTTTGAAAGACATGCCAGGTACTTAAGTGTGTGCCCAACATCCCAGCAGGATTGAGAAAGTGAAGAGGAGCGTTTGTAGCATGACTATGTCCCATAGCGGGGGGTGCCTTCTCCTTCTCTCTCTCTCTCTCTGTCTCTCTAACTCTGGTGAGCATATGTGCCACACATGGGCTCTAGTTATTAAAAGAACAAACAAACAAAAACTATGTATTCTAGCCCATGACAATCCCTGTTTTTTAAAAACTCATAATACATATACTATATAGTTGATTTATCATCAACCCTGCTGTCTCTCAGTGTCATCTTGTTAAATTGATGTGTAATATTGAGATTCTGCTTTGCATTGATTTTATAAATTAAATACAAATGCCCAAATACTTGATTTCTTTAATAAATTCATAAAACTTTAAAGCCACAATAAGTCATTATTCAAATGTTTTTTATTTTAAGATGAAGGTTTAAAGAAGTCCTATTTATCATTATTTAATTAGTAAAATAGTTAATAGTTCTAATGTGGATGCTATAACAGTATAATTGGTACAATGACCATAAAGATGTACCAAAAGGACACAAAGCATTTCCTTGGAAAGAGAATAGACTATAAAACAGAGAATAACAGAAAAACACAGAACAAAACAAAACAGTTCATACTGCCTTTGCTAGCAAATCTTGGCTCCATAATACATATTTTAAGTAATAGATAATTTCCCAGTCTCTTTATTTCACACAATTATTTTATGTATTTATTTTGATTTGACCAGAGAGGGACAGAGTGAGGGAGGTACAGGACTTGAACTATGGTTGGTCATGTGGGAGTCCAGTGTCCTTAACACCACACCACTTGCTGGCCCCATCAGTCTTTCTTTTTTATTTTTTTTTAGTAAATCATGTGCTGTGAATCAGAGGATAACTATACTCTAGTAATTTGCTTTCATCTAAATATGTGGAATTATTTTTAACTCTTCTTTTTTCTCACACCTCACGCTAGGTCTATCAGTACATCTTGTAGCCTATACCTTCACGATGTATCCAGATTCAGATCACAGGCTGTCCTTCCCTCCTATCACCATAAAGCCTCACCCTTGCCACTACAGATAGGTTTAATTAATTTATCTGCCTCCATGCTTATACCTGGGTTTCCACTCCCTCTCCAATGTACTTGACCACCTTATCTGAAATGAAGCATTTTACTATCCCCTATTAATGTGTTTTTCTATCTTACTATTTATCACAACTTGTCATATATTTATTTTGTTGTTATTTAATGCATGGTTTTCTTAACTAGAATGAAGACCTAGTGAAAGCAGGTGGCTCTCTGTTTTGTTCATTGCTGGATACTTTTCACAGTGCCTGGTATGTAGTAAGAATTAACTAAAATATTTTTAAGTGAAGAATTGAACTAATACTGACCAACAGAACTGTGTAGGAGTTCAGAGAAGGGAGATTTTATTTATATGCACACACACAAGTGTGTGTGTGTGTGTGTGTGTGTGTATAAATAGAATATATATGTAAATATATGTAATATATATATATATTTAAAAGACATAAGTATACAACAGTCCATTTTCTTCCCATTTTCAGATGATGCTATTGGAGGACATGATACATTAAAACTCTGTAGTTTTCTTGAAACCACAAGCACAGGCATCACTGACATTCTAACAATGGAAGAGTAGAAGCTCCAAAGATCCTGGACATTTGGTGATGAAGTATAGCTAGCCACCCTTCACCATTTCTTGATTAGTAAGCAAACTGTTTATGCTATTCCTATTTCAGTATGATGTTACCTAAATCCCCCCTCAGTATGACTAAAACATACTTGACCCTAATGTCTGGTACAGTGAGATGAGAAACAACTTTGGTGGAACCCAAAAGGAGTGACAGGGTGCAGCCATGTGTGGAGATAAAGAATGGGAGTTGGACTGGCCTATAGACTAGTGGTTAAGGCAGCCAAATCCCACGTGGCTGTCCAGTTTAAATAATGATTCCATATGTTTGAAAAGCAACTGTGGATACCAGAGCCAGGTGGGAGGAGGGTGGTAAATGGTGGAGGGGAAAAGGGAAGGAATCAACTGGAAAAAGAGAGAAGCGAAATATTTAAGAAATACAAAATGGAAAATTATCTGTTGATGATTAAAAGAAAATAAAGAAAAACACTCTGGGCACATATTTGTGCATGCCCCAAATCCCAGATGGAAGAGAAGGAATTGCAGTGTGCTTTCTCCGTCTTCCTCTCTTTCTCTTTGTCGAGCACACATGCCTTCTAAAAATTTTAAAAAAACAAAAAGGTGAAAGGTGAGATAGTCATGAAAAATATTTTTAAATTTCGACAGTGAAACCTACATAGCATGAATCAGACCAAAACATCAGCCTGACATTATCTAGATTCTTATCTAGCTCTGTTTCTCACTACTATTTATGAAGGACCAAGTTTTTGACCTACTTGGGCTTCATATTCCTACAAAATGGGAACAATAGCACTTGCCTCAGAGTGTCAGTGGGAAGATTACATGTAGTTCTGACTATGAGGCAGTTGCTACACTCCTTCCTATATTTTGTTATGGTTTAGGGTCTTAGAGCCAAGATGGCAGGGGTGGGAGTTGTCACTCACTCCTTATGATGATCAAATAAGAGTCAATGTGTTTATTTTTATTTCTTTTACTTTAGTTTTTGCTATAAGGTGTGTGGGTTCACCAGAGACAGAGAAAGAGAAAATTAGAAATCACTTGCTATGGAGAATTGCCCCTCTCTACTTTCCTTTCAGGATTTTGGATGGACACACACATGCCCAAGCATGTTTCTAAAGCTGCTAGGTCTGGAATTGGAACCATACAGTCCAGCCACCCTGACCTCTACATCACCAGCCACTTTCCTCACCACCCCCCTTTTTTTTAGAGTTGTTTTTTTTTTTTTCCTATGGGCAACATGCACTCACCAGAAAAACAGAAAGGGAGAAATCACCCCCTAGGGGGATGGCTACGCTGCAATCCCTTCTCCTCCATTCTCCTCTCGGGATCTTGGGCACGCACGCACATGTGCCCAGAGTGAGTTTAAGCCACTGGTTCCAAGATTTGAACCGGGGTCAACTACATAAGAGTCCAGCAAGGTAGCCATTAGGCCATCTTCTGGTCCCAACACCCCCTTTTTTTAAACACATAAGTTATGCAAAAGTAGTTTAGAACTAGAGTTGTCAGATTTTCCTACTTCTTCCCTTTCAAAGAAAGCTAAGTAACAATATACTGAAAAGAATTTAGTTCAGTAAACATATTTGAAACCACAGTATTTTTGTTTGTTTTGACCATAGACAATTCTCAATATAAAACACTTTTTAGAGAAAGGAGTTAGGGGACTTTTTCTTCTATAGGCAAAATGAATAATTCTTCACATATGCTCTAATGCCAGAAGTGCCTGAAACTAATAATACAAAGGACGCTAGTCCAATATAATGCCGACACTTGTGTTTATGAACTTAGTTGATTAAAATCAACATTTTTTGTACTTCTCATTAATGTGCTCCCTCAGTAAACATATTTATATAAAAGTTAACGATTCTTAAAATAGTGAGTATGTAAATAAAAAGATATTCTGCCTATAATGTTTAAGAGTATTTTATAGCCATTTATCCTCTATCTGGGTCGACAACTCTTACTTTAGAGTCTATAATCTTCATTAGAGTTAAAGTAGTAAGTATACTCATTTCTTGCTAAAATCATTGTCTGGACACGTTTAGCCTTTCTCTAGAGTGCATAGAAAGACTTTCTTCCTGGGTTAAACTCTCAGAAAGCCATTAATTCAAACCTTTTTTAAACTTGGAAAAGTTAAGGTTGACCTATGTACATACTTATTTGTTCCTTTCCATGGAAAAATAACTATCTCTAAGGAATTCATGAGTTTTGAATCCTGTTTCTACAAAAATAAAATTGAGAGGCTGGCAGGTGGCATGGTGGTTAAGGTGCTGGACTACCACATGAATGACTGCGATTCTAGTCCCAGACCTGGTGGCTTGTTTTCTCACTTTTTCTCTCTCTGTCTATATTTAAAAAAAATTTTTTTGAGAGGTTTTTTGCTATAGGGTGCATGCGCTCGCCAGACAGACAGAGAGAGAGAGAGACAGAGGCAGAAAGTGAGAAATCACCCCCCAGGGGGGATTGTCACGCCACAATCCCTTCTCCTCCATTCTCCTCTCGGGATCTTGGGCACCCAAACACATGCACCCTGCGTGAGTTTTAAGCCACCGGGTCCGGGACACGAACCGCGGTCGACTACATGGGAGTCCAGCGACATAGCCGTTACGCTAACTGCTGGTTCCCTATATTAAAAAATATTAATAGTGATGAATAAAATTAAATCATTTTTAAAAATTAAAAAATACAATAAAATTAAGTGCAATTCTTTGATATAATAAATTTGTTTTAACTGAATTATTAGTAATCTAAGAAATAGGGAGTTATGATCTTGTTTGGATATTTATTTACAGTCCTTTGAACAACTTACAATAATATGTGCTTAATGATTTGTTTTTTTTTTTTTTTTCCTATGGGCAACATGCACTCACCAGAAAAACAGAAAGTGAGAAATCACCCCCTAGGGGGATGGCTACGCTGCAATCCCTTCTCCTCCATTCTCCTCTTGGGATCTTAGGCATGCACACACATGTGCCCAGAGTGAGTTTAAGCCACTGGTTCCAAGATTTGAACCGGGGTCAACTACATAAGAGTCCAGCAAGGTAGCCATTAGGCCATCTTCTGGTCCCAACACCCCCTTTTTTTAAACACATAAGTTATGCAAAAGTAGTTTAGAACTAGAGTTGTCAGATTTTCCTACTTCTTCCCTTTCAAAGAAAGCTAAGTAACAATATACTGAAAAGAATTTAGTTCAGTAAACATATTTGAAACCACAGTATTTTTGTTTGTTTTGACCATAGACAATTCTCAATATAAAACACTTTTTAGAGAAAGGAGTTAGGGGACTTTTTCTTCTATAGGCAAAATGAATAATTCTTCACATATGCTCTAATGCCAGAAGTGCCTGAAACTAATAATACAAAGGACGCTAGTCCAATATAATGCCGACACTTGTGTTTATGAACTTAGTTGATTAAAATCAACATTTTTTGTACTTCTCATTAATGTGCTCCCTCAGTAAACATATTTATATAAAAGTTAACGATTCTTAAAATAGTGAGTATGTAAATAAAAAGATATTCTGCCTATAATGTTTAAGAGTATTTTATAGCCATTTATCCTCTATCTGGGTCGACAACTCTTACTTTAGAGTCTATAATCTTCATTAGAGTTAAAGTAGTAAGTATACTCATTTCTTGCTAAAATCATTGTCTGGACACGTTTAGCCTTTCTCTAGAGTGCATAGAAAGACTTTCTTCCTGGGTTAAACTCTCAGAAAGCCATTAATTCAAACCTTTTTTAAACTTGGAAAAGTTAAGGTTGACCTATGTACATACTTATTTGTTCCTTTCCATGGAAAAATAACTATCTCTAAGGAATTCATGAGTTTTGAATCCTGTTTCTACAAAAATAAAATTGAGAGGCTGGCAGGTGGCCTGGTGGTTAAGGTGCTGGACTACCACATGAATGACTGCGATTCTAGTCCCAGACCTGGTGGCTTGTTTTCTCACTTTTTCTCTCTCTGTCTATATTTAAAAAAAATTTTTTTGAGAGGTTTTTTGCTATAGGGTGCATGCGCTCGCCAGACAGACAGAGAGAGAGAGAGACAGAGGCAGAAAGTGAGAAATCACCCCCCAGGGGGGATTGTCACGCCACAATCCCTTCTCCTCCATTCTCCTCTCGGGATCTTGGGCACCCAAACACATGCACCCTGCGTGAGTTTTAAGCCACCGGGTCCGGGACACGAACCGCGGTCGACTACATGGGAGTCCAGCGACATAGCCGTTACGCTAACTGCTGGTTCCCTATATTAAAAAATATTAATAGTGATGAATAAAATTAAATCATTTTTAAAAATTAAAAAATACAATAAAATTAAGTGCAATTCTTTGATATAATAAATTTGTTTTAACTGAATTATTAGTAATCTAAGAAATAGGGAGTTATGATCTTGTTTGGATATTTATTTACAGTCCTTTGAACAACTTACAATAATATGTGCTTAATGATAAAGGAGATTATGTGATCCAGTTTTCCTGTCTTCCATATCATAAAAGTTAGAGTCTACTGAATATTTATTTATTTCTCTTTTGTGTAGTCTAAAGAATGTCTGAACTTGATTAAAATAAGTAATTTTTTGTAGTTTGTGTAACTAAATGCACGTGGTTTGCTGACAAAGGGGTGATTTTACAATAATTCAGGAGAAATAGCAACAACCCTAAAAGAGAACAAGCACCAGAACTTTTCATAGTTCCTGGTAATATCTGGCCATTTCTTTTAAATTGCAAATAGCAGGGCATAAAGCAGTATCATAGGGCCACTTGCATGGAGTGTTATTGTTGGCAGATAATCATGTAATCACTAACTGCAGAGAGGTGACTGGGGCTGAAATAGAGTTAAATTCCGTATGGTGTCTACATTCCTCTGACATGAGGCAAATCTATTCATTGAGGAAGTTAGCAGTTATTACGAAGTAGGCCGAGCTCATGTAGGTAAAAATCTGTAGAAAACTGGCAGTATAATTTTTCAAATTACTTTGTTCATATGAGAGAGAAAGAGAAAGACAGACAGGCACAGCTGCTGTCTACAGGATCTCACCACTCCACTCCCAGATTCTCTCCCCACCTCCAGAGAACCAGGAACATGAGTGCACACAATCCTGTGTGTTCAGGACGATCTGGGATCCAAACCCAGGCCTCCCACAGGGTTCCAGTATCTTGCAGCAGTTCTCTACTGCCTGTGTCACCACGGCGGGGTCTGTAGTATAATTTTTACTGGACAAAAACAGAAAGTAAATCAGGATTCTTTATTAAAATTGACCTTAGAAATGTCTTCACTGAACATATTTTAAAATTATAAGTAATGATTACCAAAATCCCTCTCAGCCTAGCAAAACACTGCCTTCTGTGCTCACTTTCTTGCCCACATTCAATCTCATCTCTTCCTAACGTATATTTTCTACAGATATTTTTGGAAAAAAGATGCACATCATTTAAGTAGCCTAAAAGATCCCTTAAAGGAATATTTTCTTCCAAACGGTATCCGTATTCATTTAGTTCCTTATTTCCAGGCTTCTCATGCATCTCATTCTTAAAAATTATAGTTTAGTAAATCTCTGTAACTAATGGAAGGGAGGAGGTGTTTATCTCTTTCAAGAGTTTTGAAATATAAAATGCTAAGAATCAGAGTTCAAAAGTCATTACCTACCATCCTTAGTATTCTTATGTCAGGTTGTTTCAGACAAAATATTATAATTCATGAGTCTACTTTTTAATCATCCATTACTGGCATTCTTCTTTCAGTTTGTAGTCTAGCTCTAAATGGAAAAGCCACACCATATTTTTTAAATGTGTATATTTCCATTCATTCTTTAACCTATTAAGTTTAAATTTTCTTGATATTTTCTCTATAGCCACTCTTTCTATTTTATTTTACTCGCCCCTAGAGCTTTTTTTGTGTTGCCATCAGGGGATTATTAGTTCAATGAAGTATGAACCATATTTAAGAAAATAAAATAAAAGTGGAAATATCAGACTAGATGGCTCATGTTAAAATATTAGTTTATTATTATTACTTTATAAAGTGTGTAGGGGATGTGTTTATATAAGTGGTATAAAATGTGTGGTATTTATATATGTACTCAGCAAGGATGTAAAATGAATTTTATATAGTTGATTCTGGTCAAAAAAATGTGAAAGTCACTAGTATAGTAAAAATTACACTATCAAATTTATTAATTTTACATTTGTATTTTCATGTAGAGAATTGAGTTTGTTTGTTTGTTTGTTTTGTTTTGTTTTTTATAATTTTAGCCATTATCCCATCTGTCTTATTTCAAAGCTGAACTGCACAGGTGTGAACATCTGTTTTCTCACCATATTTCCCAGTGCTACCTAAACTATTTTTACTACCATCCTGAGATTTTTTTTTCCAATTTAAGAATGTTTAATCACTTATTATTTATCATTGTGTTATCTCCTCTTCCAGTGAAACCCTATTCTACTTCAGCCATACTTCCCATATCTACACTAATTCCTTTCCATTTCTTAGGACTACATAAATAAATGTTCACAACAGCCACTACTAACATACTGGGTGGGAAGTCAGGAAAGTGAGGATAAATGGGAAGCACTTAGAGTAGGGCAGGGACACACGATTCCTATAGTGTTGGCAGAGTTCTAGGTCTTGAACCGGTTGTCTCATGGGCATTAGTTTTCTGATTACCCACTGAACTGTGTCTTTGGCACTGTTCACTCTTGCGTAAGTAGGGGGTAGCCACAAAGTTGTGCTCCTTGACTCTCTTAAGGGGAACTACTCTGGAGGAGTGTAGTTAGTTGGTAGTCTTTGAGATCTGTCAATGTTCACACTGAGTCCACTCTGCCTCAGCTGCTCCCAGCTAGTGGCTGAGCACAGAAGGGGTCTGGAGCCTGGTCATTTCTCCCCCACTAAGGATTCCTCTACAGGGCAATCTTTTATCTCAGATTCCCTAGTAGTAATCAGAGACTCCCTCAAAACAATCTGAAAGCCTCAATCCGAGGCTCTCACCACCCAACCCTCTATTTGTTCCTCTGTCCTATCACAGGTTTAATGCCTACCTCATGGTCTTTGGTCTCTCCCTGCTCACTTTATCTCCATCTCCCTGGTATCTTTCATCAATGTTTTCCCAAATAAATATCTTGTACTTCTAATTACATCTCAGGATCTACTTCCTGGAAGACCTGAACTAACACTGCAGGCAAAAAAAGATCAGACAGATACTGACAGGTAGTAAATATGTGTGTGTATGTGTGTGTGTGTGTGTGTGTGTGTGTGTGTGTGTGTCTAGGTCATTCACCTTCCTCTTTACAAAGAGGATCCCATCTTGGGTGGTATGTGGGAGCAAGGAAAGTGTCTGGGAGAAAGTTGTCTAATTCCTTAAAATCTACTGAAAAATCAACTTGGAAAAATGTCCTGGAGAGTAAGCTACCCTTTTGGTGATGCAATGATTAGAATATTTCAAAGGTATGAGGAAAATAAGTGGCATTGACACCCTAAAGGAATAATGAGAACCAGAGGCAGTTAAGTCCTTAAAGACAAAGTGTGAGATCCAAAGCAAAGATCTTTGATAGTGTACAAAGAGGCTGATCTTCAAAAGCAGAAGGAAAACACCAAAGGGTCAAATACTCACTAATAGAGTAGAAGAACTTCAGAGCATTGATTATCCAGGCAAGACAGATTTCTCATGCTGAGGACAGAGACCGGAGTGCAAAAATATGAGATCCTGAAATGTAGGAGAGGGAAATCAAGGACATGCTTTCACAGTTGTGGTTCCAAAGACTCCCTGTAATATCCTATCCTGCAGAGGTGGTCTACATCTTCCACTCTTAGATCTACTTCTTCAGCCCTTCTATCTCTGAGACTCTGAATTCAGTACTATTTAAAAAATTAACTAGAATATTTGTAGTAATTAGATCAAAACGTCAAGATAGAATCTATTGGACTAGAGCAGTGGATAGAAGATGGTGTGTTGGAAGCAGGCAGACAAATCAAAGAAGCCTACTGTATTATTTAAAGACTGCAGATATGGTCCAGGAAGATTTATCTCACTGAAGAGGAATTTTCCCATTAGATTATAATATGACCATCAATAACGAAAACACAGAGAGAAAGCAGAAAAGACTGTTCAGAAAAGATGTAATCTTCACGTCTAGCATTGAAAATTGCATATAATTTTAATTGTCTGCAAACAGAAAAAAAATTTTTTTAAATGATCTTCACTGAAATTAAGTAAAAACTTATCATACATTTGAGAAAAAGTTGAGTCATGTGTTACAACAAATATTACACAGGAGATGAAAAGGTTAAAACTGCAGTCTGAGATTATACTGGTCTGTGAGATGCCAAGTTACAAGTAAGTGAAAGAGGCGGAGCCTTCCATCACATGAAGTTATTTTGGAGTTATCTACATAATGTCAAATCTTACCAAGAAAATTACAAGCCCTTTTATTTTTTTTCTTTCTAATTAATATTCAGTGGAAAATTGTTATGTGCACCCCAGACCTTATCATATCCCAAAGGACAAAAATGTAACTAACATATGAACAACTTAAAAATGCTGGTGTTTGAATAAGTTGCAAAGGCATATTCCTGGTAAGCTGGGGTATTTATCACTATATTTATGGTCTGCTGAAAGAGCATGATGACCCTGGGCCACCAGCTGGCCTCTAATGTTTTGGCCTGGTTGTATGTGGCTTGAACATCTTTGCCTTCTCAATGATGACATACCATGTACATCTCAGCATATGACAGCTGAATGGCCACGTATCCTTTTCAGTTTCTTCCTCTTCAATTAACTGTCCTTTGCCTCAGCTCTGCATTTTGCATAATCTCAACATGGTTCTTGTGAAGATGTATTTACTAACTGGTTAGTTGACTTGCACAAGTGATAAAATACAAAGAACCCAATTAAATTGCCTGTGACTTGTTTGTCACAGTATTACTCTAGCTATTGTCCTTTCTTTTTTCAAAGAAAGAAAAAACAGATTTCTTTTCACAGAGGGTCTATCCATCTAGCCATGCAAGGGAGCTAGTTTTTAGAAAGGAAAATAGACAAGTAGTTTGGGGACTATTACAAAATAGAAGCTTAAGTGAATTTATCTTTGTGTTTAGAGCAATGAGTAAACTCTTTTTTATAAAAGGAAAACCTATAAATGTGTGCAGTACATTCATGCTTAGGATATAGTGTATTTCAACACGGATCAGTTAAATATCGAAAGGTGGGCTAGCCCCATGGCCTAGTGGTTGAGGGAGTCTATTTCCACATGACTGGCCACGGTTCAAATGCTAGTCGTAGCAGCTCAAGAAATAGGCAAGGCAAGCTTGTGTGTGGTCCCTGGAACCCAACAGGATGAAGAGAAGGAAAAAGGATTGCATCATGACCATGCCTCATTGCTGAGTGCTTTCTCCCTTTTCCTCCTTTTTTTTTTTCTGTTTCTTAGTCTCTCTTTGGTCAGGGTATGCATCCTCTGGCAATATATATGTATATATATATATATATATATATATATATATGTATATATATATACACACACACACATATATATCATGAGTTTTGAATCCTGTTTCTACAAAAATAAAATTGAGAGGCTGGCAGGTGGCATGGTGGTTAAGGTGCTGGACTACCACATGAATGACTGCGATTCTAGTCCCAGACCTGGTGGCTTGTTTTCTCACTTTTTCTCTCTCTGTCTATATTTAAAAAAAATTTTTTTGAGAGGTTTTTTGCTATAGGGTGCATGCGCTCGCCAGACAGACAGAGAGAGAGAGAGACAGAGGCAGAAAGTGAGAAATCACCCCCCAGGGGGGATTGTCACGCCACAATCCCTTCTCCTCCATTCTCCTCTCGGGATCTTGGGCACCCAAACACATGCACCCTGCGTGAGTTTTAAGCCACCGGGTCCGGGACACGAACCGCGGTCGACTACATGGGAGTCCAGCGACATAGCCGTTACGCTAACTGCTGGTTCCCTATATTAAAAAATATTAATAGTGATGAATAAAATTAAATCATTTTTAAAAATTAAAAAATACAATAAAATTAAGTGCAATTCTTTGATATAATAAATTTGTTTTAACTGAATTATTAGTAATCTAAGAAATAGGGAGTTATGATCTTGTTTGGATATTTATTTACAGTCCTTTGAACAACTTACAATAATATGTGCTTAATGATAAAGGAGATTATGTGATCCAGTTTTCCTGTCTTCCATATCATAAAAGTTAGAGTCTACTGAATATTTATTTATTTCTCTTTTGTGTAGTCTAAAGAATGTCTGAACTTGATTAAAATAAGTAATTTTTTGTAGTTTGTGTAACTAAATGCACGTGGTTTGCTGACAAAGGGGTGATTTTACAATAATTCAGGAGAAATAGCAACAACCCTAAAAGAGAACAAGCACCAGAACTTTTCATAGTTCCTGGTAATATCTGGCCATTTCTTTTAAATTGCAAATAGCAGGGCATAAAGCAGTATCATAGGGCCACTTGCATGGAGTGTTATTGTTGGCAGATAATCATGTAATCACTAACTGCAGAGAGGTGACTGGGGCTGAAATAGAGTTAAATTCCGTATGGTGTCTACATTCCTCTGACATGAGGCAAATCTATTCATTGAGGAAGTTAGCAGTTATTACGAAGTAGGCCGAGCTCATGTAGGTAAAAATCTGTAGAAAACTGGCAGTATAATTTTTCAAATTACTTTGTTCATATGAGAGAGAAAGAGAAAGACAGACAGGCACAGCTGCTGTCTACAGGATCTCACCACTCCACTCCCAGATTCTCTCCCCACCTCCAGAGAACCAGGAACATGAGTGCACACAATCCTGTGTGTTCAGGACGATCTGGGATCCAAACCCAGGCCTCCCACAGGGTTCCAGTATCTTGCAGCAGTTCTCTACTGCCTGTGTCACCACGGCGGGGTCTGTAGTATAATTTTTACTGGACAAAAACAGAAAGTAAATCAGGATTCTTTATTAAAATTGACCTTAGAAATGTCTTCACTGAACATATTTTAAAATTATAAGTAATGATTACCAAAATCCCTCTCAGCCTAGCAAAACACTGCCTTCTGTGCTCACTTTCTTGCCCACATTCAATCTCATCTCTTCCTAACGTATATTTTCTACAGATATTTTTGGAAAAAAGATGCACATCATTTAAGTAGCCTAAAAGATCCCTTAAAGGAATATTTTCTTCCAAACGGTATCCGTATTCATTTAGTTCCTTATTTCCAGGCTTCTCATGCATCTCATTCTTAAAAATTATAGTTTAGTAAATCTCTGTAACTAATGGAAGGGAGGAGGTGTTTATCTCTTTCAAGAGTTTTGAAATATAAAATGCTAAGAATCAGAGTTCAAAAGTCATTACCTACCATCCTTAGTATTCTTATGTCAGGTTGTTTCAGACAAAATATTATAATTCATGAGTCTACTTTTTAATCATCCATTACTGGCATTCTTCTTTCAGTTTGTAGTCTAGCTCTAAATGGAAAAGCCACACCATATTTTTTAAATGTGTATATTTCCATTCATTCTTTAACCTATTAAGTTTAAATTTTCTTGATATTTTCTCTATAGCCACTCTTTCTATTTTATTTTACTCGCCCCTAGAGCTTTTTTTGTGTTGCCATCAGGGGATTATTAGTTCAATGAAGTATGAACCATATTTAAGAAAATAAAATAAAAGTGGAAATATCAGACTAGATGGCTCATGTTAAAATATTAGTTTATTATTATTACTTTATAAAGTGTGTAGGGGATGTGTTTATATAAGTGGTATAAAATGTGTGGTATTTATATATGTACTCAGCAAGGATGTAAAATGAATTTTATATAGTTGATTCTGGTCAAAAAAATGTGAAAGTCACTAGTATAGTAAAAATTACACTATCAAATTTATTAATTTTACATTTGTATTTTCATGTAGAGAATTGAGTTTGTTTGTTTGTTTGTTTTGTTTTGTTTTTTATAATTTTAGCCATTATCCCATCTGTCTTATTTCAAAGCTGAACTGCACAGGTGTGAACATCTGTTTTCTCACCATATTTCCCAGTGCTACCTAAACTATTTTTACTACCATCCTGAGATTTTTTTTTCCAATTTAAGAATGTTTAATCACTTATTATTTATCATTGTGTTATCTCCTCTTCCAGTGAAACCCTATTCTACTTCAGCCATACTTCCCATATCTACACTAATTCCTTTCCATTTCTTAGGACTACATAAATAAATGTTCACAACAGCCACTACTAACATACTGGGTGGGAAGTCAGGAAAGTGAGGATAAATGGGAAGCACTTAGAGTAGGGCAGGGACACACGATTCCTATAGTGTTGGCAGAGTTCTAGGTCTTGAACCGGTTGTCTCATGGGCATTAGTTTTCTGATTACCCACTGAACTGTGTCTTTGGCACTGTTCACTCTTGCGTAAGTAGGGGGTAGCCACAAAGTTGTGCTCCTTGACTCTCTTAAGGGGAACTACTCTGGAGGAGTGTAGTTAGTTGGTAGTCTTTGAGATCTGTCAATGTTCACACTGAGTCCACTCTGCCTCAGCTGCTCCCAGCTAGTGGCTGAGCACAGAAGGGGTCTGGAGCCTGGTCATTTCTCCCCCACTAAGGATTCCTCTACAGGGCAATCTTTTATCTCAGATTCCCTAGTAGTAATCAGAGACTCCCTCAAAACAATCTGAAAGCCTCAATCCGAGGCTCTCACCACCCAACCCTCTATTTGTTCCTCTGTCCTATCACAGGTTTAATGCCTACCTCATGGTCTTTGGTCTCTCCCTGCTCACTTTATCTCCATCTCCCTGGTATCTTTCATCAATGTTTTCCCAAATAAATATCTTGTACTTCTAATTACATCTCAGGATCTACTTCCTGGAAGACCTGAACTAACACTGCAGGCAAAAAAAGATCAGACAGATACTGACAGGTAGTAAATATGTGTGTGTATGTGTGTGTGTGTGTGTGTGTGTGTGTGTGTGTGTCTAGGTCATTCACCTTCCTCTTTACAAAGAGGATCCCATCTTGGGTGGTATGTGGGAGCAAGGAAAGTGTCTGGGAGAAAGTTGTCTAATTCCTTAAAATCTACTGAAAAATCAACTTGGAAAAATGTCCTGGAGAGTAAGCTACCCTTTTGGTGATGCAATGATTAGAATATTTCAAAGGTATGAGGAAAATAAGTGGCATTGACACCCTAAAGGAATAATGAGAACCAGAGGCAGTTAAGTCCTTAAAGACAAAGTGTGAGATCCAAAGCAAAGATCTTTGATAGTGTACAAAGAGGCTGATCTTCAAAAGCAGAAGGAAAACACCAAAGGGTCAAATACTCACTAATAGAGTAGAAGAACTTCAGAGCATTGATTATCCAGGCAAGACAGATTTCTCATGCTGAGGACAGAGACCGGAGTGCAAAAATATGAGATCCTGAAATGTAGGAGAGGGAAATCAAGGACATGCTTTCACAGTTGTGGTTCCAAAGACTCCCTGTAATATCCTATCCTGCAGAGGTGGTCTACATCTTCCACTCTTAGATCTACTTCTTCAGCCCTTCTATCTCTGAGACTCTGAATTCAGTACTATTTAAAAAATTAACTAGAATATTTGTAGTAATTAGATCAAAACGTCAAGATAGAATCTATTGGACTAGAGCAGTGGATAGAAGATGGTGTGTTGGAAGCAGGCAGACAAATCAAAGAAGCCTACTGTATTATTTAAAGACTGCAGATATGGTCCAGGAAGATTTATCTCACTGAAGAGGAATTTTCCCATTAGATTATAATATGACCATCAATAACGAAAACACAGAGAGAAAGCAGAAAAGACTGTTCAGAAAAGATGTAATCTTCACGTCTAGCATTGAAAATTGCATATAATTTTAATTGTCTGCAAACAGAAAAAAAATTTTTTTAAATGATCTTCACTGAAATTAAGTAAAAACTTATCATACATTTGAGAAAAAGTTGAGTCATGTGTTACAACAAATATTACACAGGAGATGAAAAGGTTAAAACTGCAGTCTGAGATTATACTGGTCTGTGAGATGCCAAGTTACAAGTAAGTGAAAGAGGCGGAGCCTTCCATCACATGAAGTTATTTTGGAGTTATCTACATAATGTCAAATCTTACCAAGAAAATTACAAGCCCTTTTATTTTTTTTCTTTCTAATTAATATTCAGTGGAAAATTGTTATGTGCACCCCAGACCTTATCATATCCCAAAGGACAAAAATGTAACTAACATATGAACAACTTAAAAATGCTGGTGTTTGAATAAGTTGCAAAGGCATATTCCTGGTAAGCTGGGGTATTTATCACTATATTTATGGTCTGCTGAAAGAGCATGATGACCCTGGGCCACCAGCTGGCCTCTAATGTTTTGGCCTGGTTGTATGTGGCTTGAACATCTTTGCCTTCTCAATGATGACATACCATGTACATCTCAGCATATGACAGCTGAATGGCCACGTATCCTTTTCAGTTTCTTCCTCTTCAATTAACTGTCCTTTGCCTCAGCTCTGCATTTTGCATAATCTCAACATGGTTCTTGTGAAGATGTATTTACTAACTGGTTAGTTGACTTGCACAAGTGATAAAATACAAAGAACCCAATTAAATTGCCTGTGACTTGTTTGTCACAGTATTACTCTAGCTATTGTCCTTTCTTTTTTCAAAGAAAGAAAAAACAGATTTCTTTTCACAGAGGGTCTATCCATCTAGCCATGCAAGGGAGCTAGTTTTTAGAAAGGAAAATAGACAAGTAGTTTGGGGACTATTACAAAATAGAAGCTTAAGTGAATTTATCTTTGTGTTTAGAGCAATGAGTAAACTCTTTTTTATAAAAGGAAAACCTATAAATGTGTGCAGTACATTCATGCTTAGGATATAGTGTATTTCAACACGGATCAGTTAAATATCGAAAGGTGGGCTAGCCCCATGGCCTAGTGGTTGAGGGAGTCTATTTCCACATGACTGGCCACGGTTCAAATGCTAGTCGTAGCAGCTCAAGAAATAGGCAAGGAACGGCTGTTGGGGGTCCCTGGAACCCAACAGGATGAAGAGAAGGAAAAAGGATTGCATCATGACCATGCCTCATTGCTGAGTGCTTTCTCCCTTTTCCTCCTTTTTTTTTTTCTGTTTCTTAGTCTCTCTTTGGTCAGGGTATGCATCCTCTGGCAATATATATGTATAATATGTATATATATATATATATATATATGTATATATATATACACACACACACATATATATGTATATATATACATACATACACACCCACACACATATATTCAAAGAATAAGTAATTTGTGACTATACATAAAGTCTTCCAAAGCACAGAAAAGAAGGAACACTATCAAAATTTTTTTTAAGGTTAGTATAGTTTCAATATCCAAATAAATAGTACTATGTGTCATAGAAGAAAATTCCAGCTTAATCTGACTTTTGAAGACAAATATTTTAAATAATCTACACAAACCCAACAATAATATTGACATAAAATTTCACCATAAGAGATGTTTTAACCCAGAAATTAAAGAATGTTTTTGTAGGCAAGTTATATACCTATTTAATATACATTCCCTTCTTCTTTCTGGCTGATAAGAACTATTTACTCCACAATAATTTTTATTTCGGGATCAGCAGGTGAAGTGATGATTAAGATACTGGATTATCACATGACCAACTATGGTTCAAGTCCTGGACCCAGTGGCTTGAAAATCAGCCAGGCCAGGTGTGTGTGCATGCATGCCCAAAATCCCAGGAGGGGAATGGAGGACAAGGGATTGCGGCATGGCCGTCACTCATGGAGGAAGTAATCTCTCACTTTCTATTTCTCTATCTCCCTCTGTCTCTCCCTGGTGGTTGCATGTGCCCTATGGCAAAAATCTAAAAAATAAATAAATAATGGTAATTACTTCTACTTTGAATACCTGTTTCACATCTCCCCTTGTAAGAAGTCATTTGGCACAACTGTGACCCATGACATGTTATCAAATCTGGTTGAACATTTGCTTGAAAAGCATTTTTTCCCCTTCCAATAAAAAGTGACAGAAGTTCTATAATCACCTTTCTCTATGTCTTCATTTCCTACGTAATATAATTATGTCTAAAGTTCTAATAGCCACCTTAGGTAAAAGTGTGAGGATAGAATCCAATAAGCAAAGAATGAAACAGTGAGAAAATGAAAAATGCCTGGTTCCATGATTCCATGTTAAAGAAATGAGTAAGCTTCATCTACTGACATCTATCAATGTATTATGAAAAAAAAATGCTTAAGCCTTTAGTTTTATTTTCTCTTTATTTGCAGATGACAGTACACCTAACTTGTTAAATATTTTTGTCATCAATAAATGCTATTCACGCCCAGAACAGCCCTTCTTCAAGAGGCAGACAGCTCCATGGCTCCTGTGATCTAGCCATTTGGGGAGAAAGGAAGATGTCCCACTGATAACTGGGCCTCCAGCATCCAAAACTCGCGTGAACAGCCCTTCTTCAAGAGGCAGACAGCTCCATGGCTCCTGTGATCTAGCCATTTGGGGAGAAAGGAAGATGTCCCACTGATAACTGGGCCTCCAGCATCCAAAACTCGCGTGAACAGCCCTTCTTCAAGAGACAGCCAGCTCCATGGCTCCTGAGATCTAGCCATTTGGGGAGAAAGGAAGATGTCCCACTGATAACTGGGCCTCCAGCATCCAAAACTCGCGTGAACAGCCCTTCTTCAAGAGACAGCCAGCTCCATGGCTCCTGAGATCTAGCCATTTGGGGAGAAAGGAAGATGTCCCACTGATAACTGGGCCTCCAGCATCCAAAACTCGCGTGAACAGCCCTTCTTCAAGAGACAGCCAGCTCCATGGCTCCTGAGATCTAGCCATTTGGGGAGAAAGGAAGATGTCCCACTGATAACTGGGCCTCCAGCATCCAAAACTCGCGTGAACAGCCCTTCTTCAAGAGACAGCCAGCTCCATGGCTCCTGAGATCTAGCCATTTGGGGAGAAAGGAAGATGTCCCACTGATAACTGGGCCTCCAGCATCCAAAACTCGCGTGAACAGCCCTTCTTCAAGAGACAGCCAGCTCCATGGCTCCTGAGATCTAGCCATTTGGGGAGAAAGGAAGATGTCCCACTGATAACTGGGCCTCCAGCATCCAAAACTCGCGTGAACAGCCCTTCTTCAAGAGACAGCCAGCTCCATGGCTCCTGAGATCTAGCCATTTGGGGAGAAAGGAAGATGTCCCACTGATAACTGGGCCTCCAGCATCCAAAACTCGCGTGAACAGCCCTTCTTCAAGAGACAGCCAGCTCCATGGCTCCTGAGATCTAGCCATTTGGGGAGAAAGGAAGATGTCCCACTGATAACTGGGCCTCCAGCATCCAAAACTCGCGTGAACAGCCCTTCTTCAAGAGACAGCCAGCTCCATGGCTCCTGAGATCTAGCCATTTGGGGAGAAAGGAAGATGTCCCACTGATAACTGGGCCTCCAGCATCCAAAACTCGCGTGAACAGCCCTTCTTCAAGAGACAGCCAGCTCCATGGCTCCTGAGATCTAGCCATTTGGGGAGAAAGGAAGATGTCCCACTGATAACTGGGCCTCCAGCATCCAAAACTCGCGTGAACAGCCCTTCTTCAAGAGACAGCCAGCTCCATGGCTCCTGAGATCTAGCCATTTGGGGAGAAAGGAAGATGTCCCACTGATAACTGGGCCTCCAGCATCCAAAACTCGCGTGAACAGCCCTTCTTCAAGAGACAGCCAGCTCCATGGCTCCTGAGATCTAGCCATTTGGGGAGAAAGGAAGATGTCCCACTGATAACTGGGCCTCCAGCATCCAAAACTCGCGTGAACAGCCCTTCTTCAAGAGACAGCCAGCTCCATGGCTCCTGAGATCTAGCCATTTGGGGAGAAAGGAAGATTCTTGTCTGTTTTTTTGCTGTTGGTATTGTTTCCCTCTCTCTGCTTCTTTTTCTGCACACTCCTCGACCCTCTGATTGAACTTCCAAGTTTGGGAAGAAACCGACCATCCACCAGATGACTAGAAATCGCTGCAGGACCACAAGAAATATGGGGAAGCAGGAAAATACCTCTCCCACAAGGGAAAAGGATAGCTCCTCTTTATCCACACACAGTTCAATGGAAATCATGGAAATGTCTGATAAAGAATTCAGAACATTCATAATGGCAAAGCTAACAGAGATGGAAGAGAAGAGAGACAAGGAACTGCTGAAGAGGAAGGAGAAAGGAGTTGAAGAGTTCCAGGAGGTGAGGAAATTCATGCTAGATCTAAAAGAGGAATTTCACACTTTACAAAAGAATCAGATGGAACTGTTAGAGATGAAGGCTATAATACAAGAAGTCAAAATCTCCCTTGAAAGTATTAAAAGCAGACTAGATCATACAGAAAATAGAATCTCTAATGTAGAAGAGAAAATGGTTGGCCTAGAAAAATCCACCGCGAAGACTGAGAAAATGGCCCAAAAATTTGAGAATAATATGCGAGAAGTACTAGATACCATCAAACGTCCAAACATCCGGATAATAGGCATCCCAGAAGGTGAAGAGACTCATAAGGGCATTGATAATCTATTCCATGAAATCTTACAAGAAAATTTTCCAAACCTGGAGAGGCACTCAAAGATTCAGTCCCAAGAAATACAGAGGACCCCAAATAGAATCAACCCAAGAAGATCTTCTCCAAGACACATTATAGCCAGATTGACCAAAACCACAGACAAAGACAAGATACTAAGACTGGCAAGAGAAAAAAGGCAAGTTACCTACAAAGGGTATCCCATCAGACTAACGGCAGACCTCTCATCGGAAACAATGAGAGCGAGGAGAGAATGGGAAAATGTATTCAAAGTATTAAGGGAAAAGCAATTTCAACCGAGAATTCTGTACCCAGCAAGGTTATCGTTCATTTGGGAAGAAAAGACACGAACTTTCCCAGATAAACAAAACCTGAAAGAATTTACCAGCACCAGACCGGATCTCCAAGAAGTTCTTAAGGGAGTGCTATGTCAGTAAAATTAAATGCAGACACACAGAAATAAGAGTTCAGAAACTAAGAAAATGGGCAACTTAATTGTAGGGCCAAAAGCTGGAGTTGAGTATTACATCCCAGATTTCAATCTGGAACATCGAACCTCAACAGATACAGAAGAAAGATTAAGTACATGAGACTGAACTGATGAAACAGTATTCTACGACTTGACTAAAATATTGCTGCTTTTCTTCTAAGCTTTGTTGTCTGGTTTTAAGGACTTTTGTCCTGTCTTCAGCTATCAATAGATTCATGTTCCGACTATTTGAACAGAATACTAACCTGTTTCTAGGCTTTAAGTTTCAAAGAAATATCCTTACCAGTTCAAAACTGCTTTTCTTGAAACCATCGGCTGATCTTGCTATTGAAAGTAGTTAGATTACTTATGATATTGTGTGATCAACGAAATGTTGGGGGAAAAGGAATTGAAGACAACTGTAGACAGCAGAGATAGTGTAATAAGAGAGTGGAATAGGGCAGAGGGCTAGACATGGGGTAAAAAACATATATATGAAAGTAGAAATGGAATATTATGGATGATAACATGCATTATTAAGCCACTATATAGTATATTCTAGATGGGAAACCACATTTAGAATGTTGTGATGATGCTCAGGGAATGAATGTAAATTAATAAAAAAAAAATTTTCAGAAGAAAAAAAAAAGGCATTAGAAATACCTATTTGATGACTGCAGTTAAGCTATATAGCCCTAGTTAGGTGCTACTTTACAGTATGTTCATTCTATTCACTGAGGTTTATGCCTAAAGTCAGTCTTGTGTTCATGGATATGTACATATCAGCTGTGCTTGCTATTGAAAATATTTAGATTTATTAAGATATTTAGTGAAACAATAAAATGGGGGAGGCATAGAAAGCAACAATAGATACCAGACACAGTGTGGGAGGAGGGTGGGAGATGGCAGAGGGCGAGATAGGGAATCAAGGATGGGAAAAAAAGGCAAAATATACAGAAAACAAGAAGTGGAAAATGATTTGTTGACAATAACACATATGTTGATGTGCTTGATTGAGCCAATATACAGTGTATTCGCAATGGAAAAATCTCATTTTGTATGCTATAATGATGTACAGTGAATGAATGTAAATAAAGAAAAAAATGTATTAAAAAAAATAAAATAAATGCTATTCACCACAGTATTAGGCCTCAAGAATGAAATTCAGATGGGCATCTCAATAGATGTAGAATAAAAAGACATTTAAGAAAGAATACCAATTTATAATTTTTAAAAAATTTAATATAGAAACTAATATAAATTTTCTAAATCTTAGAAAAAGTATAAGAAACCTGAATCAAACATCATAATTACATCAGGGATTTTTGAGGCATTAGCTTTAAATTCACAAAGTGAATTTAAATAAAATACAATCTGTGTTGTAAAATTGGACTACACTGAGATGAAAGTGTTGGTTTATCAAAGTAGATGGGTGCTAAGTGGAGCATTTCAGGTTTTTTTGAGTTTTGACTCAAAGTTTTAAAGCAGTGAAAATATTGGAGAACCACACCATTATTTTAAAACGATGTACAGCAGATTTTAGTGTACAAGATTTGGTTACACTGTAACTAACCCTCTTTAAGTCCATTAAATAACAACCTACAACTCTCACTCATCCCATAGAAAAGACAGTCTAGATTATGCAGGGAAGTAACTTTTTTTTTTTTTAGTTCTCCCTAAGGTCAAGATAGAAGTTTTTCTAAAACTACCTGAAATGGCAGGAAGTTGCTTTCATTCCTAGTGTTTGTCATGGCAAATAGAGACACACTGTTGCATAACTGCAAGGGACATTCTTTCAACTTGTGTAGTGCACAGTAAATCCCATAAAGTATGAAGCAAATACACTGGCTTGAATGCATGTGTTTTTTTCTAGGTCAAGCAGATGCTGTGGAACATAACTGGCCTTAAGCTGTCATAACATTTGTCCTATCAAGAAGGGCTAGCTTCCTGTGCTGTCTCTGTCTGGAATAATATGTCCAGAAGGCTGCAGCTAAAGGTGGGTTATAAGAGGCCAGTAGAGTTAACCTTAGGGAATTACAGTGTTTACATACTTATAGAAGAAATTTTGACTCCATTAACACAACTCTTGTAAAAGAGAGCACTGAATACTTGTGAATTGTCAGAAATAGTGAAGCCAGGTCTGAAAAGACCTCCATCTAAATATATACAATTTGTCTCTCTATCTAAAAGTTCTCTTTATCTCTCAATTCAAGGGAATTCAGAATATCAAAGAAAGGGAAGTATACAATGAAATAACAAACAAAAACCAGTGTTCTAAACCCTTCCGCCACTATGGGTTAGACTTGAACTGAAGGAGAGAAGAAACTTTTCCATAGATAAAAGTTTGAAGTTTTAGGTCAGACTTGTAATTGAAATCACTGAAGGGTAATGGCAATTATGAAAAACAAACTTGTATTTGGAACTGAAAGTCACCCAAAAGCCAGAGACTCTCCCAAGTTTTCATTATACAGGGACAGAGACAAGAGATTTGACATAACACGTAGGAGTTAATAAAGTTTTGTTTGTATTCAAGTGAGTTCAGAAATTTCAAAATCTGAAACAAATTTAAGAATATCAAATATTTTCAAAGATTTTAAATATTCAGACATGTTCATCTGTTTGGTATGAGTAGATAATAACAGACTTAATTTGTAAAAACTGAAGCTTGAACCTAATTTTCTTATAGTAATAATCAGGAGGAAAGATAGAATAATACATATTTGTAATTCCTAGCTCATTTATCTGCCTTCTAAATACATGTAACAAGTCATCTAGTCTGTCTGGTTTCTTGTCTCAAGTCCTCTGATTTGCATTATGGTATTAAATCTTTACTTGTGTCAAGCCAAACTCAATTCAGTTTTCTATGCTCATTCTAAAATTTATCAGTGTCATGAGTGAATATAAGGGACATTAGATGATAGCAGTAAGCCTGTGTAAAGAGACTGTTATTTTCCTTCTTATCTCCTTCATTCATATATGAGATTAGAGGTCAAAGTTTTCAGACCTCCCTGAATGGATATTGCTGCATTGAAGAAATTTTCTTTTCCTCCAGTGCATTCAGATATTCCACAGTGAGAACAAAAAAAGTTTTCATTTTATAGAAACCATAGATTTTTGGACCACTATGAGTAAATGAGCAAAGTAATGAGGTCGAGATGATAAGGTTGAAATCCATGTCTGCTATTTCCAGTGCTAAGAATCCAAAGAGCAGTGGCCGAGTGATTAAGGGAGCAAAATTTCACATGGGTGACCAGAGTTCAAATCCTTGCCCTGGTGGTTTGGAATACACGCTAATCAAATGTGTATGTGTGTGTGTGTGTGTGTGTGTGTGTGCCCCAAATTTTAAGACGATGGAGAATTGGAAGGAAAGGGATTGTGGTATGATCATACCCCATGAGTGAGTGCTTTCTCCTTTTTTCTTTCTGTCTGGTGAGCACACAAGCCCTCTGGCATTTATAAAGTTAAGGGGAAAAGAATGAAGAAGATGAGGGAGGAGGTGAGGAAGTGAGTGAAGAGGAAGGAGGTCACAGACTAGCATTCTGATGATCCTATCCCAGTGCTTATGGATGACACAACTGGGTTCGTGCTGTGCAATCTTTTCTTTTGATTTCCGAGTCCAATATGTTCACCTAAAATGATGTTAAAACACACCAAGACAATGACTTTAATCAAGCATCCATCTATTTTTATAGTAGATTTTGAATTTCTGAATTTTATTTCTGAATTTTACCCATTTTGTCAAATATAAAGTAAACACCAGATAATTATTTTTACCCTGAGGTTTATTTTGGATCTTCTCTGAACTTTGCTGCCTGTTTGGATATCTTTCTGTTACTGACTCTGAGAGGAGCCTGTGGTGAGATGAAAGCTGCAAAGACTTCTCTAAGTGGAAGAAATGAGTATTAACCAAATGCCAAGAATGAAGTGTGTTATGTTTAGATTATGACTGTGTAACAACTTAGTCCCACTCATTTACAGTGGCTGTCAGATTTATGAGTTGCAATGTTTACATGTTGATATCAACTCTACTCTGCTTGGTTTTTACCCTAAGGTATTTGCAGGGTAACTTTGAAATGCTTGTAGATAAAACAATTTCCATTAGGACATCTAACTTTAAAAAAAAATTTAAAAACTATCGCTTCACTGACAGACTCAACTGTCTTTGAGTATGAATTTGTTTTTCTTTGTAACTTGTTTAATTTAGGTCAAGCCTATTGTGGTTATTATAGCCTCTCTGTAGTGTTTTTCCACTGGTAAAAAACAATATGCAATGTGATACAAACTCTTCCAAACTTAGCCAGCCCATAGCTTGATGGTTAGGTGAGCTGGATTCTACATGGCTGAACTCATAGTTTGAGTCCTGGACCCAGAGGCTTAAAAAAAATACCAAGCACATGGCATGTGTGTGCGTGCCTAAAATCCTAAAAGGAGGGATCAACGGAGGAAGAGTGCTTGGTGTGTCATCATGCCCTGTAGGAGGGTGCTTTCTCATTTTCCCTCTTTCTTTCATTGGCCAGTACATGTGCCCTCTGGCAAAAATTAAATAAAAAGAAACAAACTCTTCCACCTAACACTCATGAAGCATGCACTAGTAAAACAGGGAAATAAACAGTGAGGGGCAAGTGAGATTCTAATTTTATTAATGTTTAACATTGGTATTCAGGGACAAATTAATGTGTTTCTTGGCAATTGGCAATGTTCTCTTATTCTTATGAATCTGGTATGATCTGAAGATGTCTTTCATAGCCAAAAAAATTAATCATATTTAATTAATTATAAATTGTGCTTCATTTTAGAAAAAAGTAAGGAATATTGCATCTCTAATTGTGAGGCTAAGTTGTCGCTTGCACTGAGCAACATATATTTTGTCTCTGAATAATGTTGTTGCCCTGATCTTCAGGTAACCTTCATATTTGAAAGCTATTTACTAGAGCCATGGATAATTATATCATTCATCTCCTGTCTGATTCAGATTTAATAATTAGTGTGATTTGTACTTATTGAAGGGCCTTCTACTTTTGCCATCAATTACTATTGTAGTTTCAGTATTGTCCTATTCAAAAAAAACTAGACTCTTAAATCCTTTTGCTCATCCTCCAACAGGGCCAAATTACTTCATACTTGGCTGTATCTACCTCTTAAAAGAAAAGCTACATATTCAAATTTATCATCCAATGTTTTATCAGAAAGTCTATATTCTAATTATAGTAGCAGGTTACCAGTAGATCTACAATGCCAAATTATTTCAAAGTGGAAGACGTGTGACTTATCTTTGGTTAATAATTTTCAGAATTCAAGATTAGAGATGCATCAGTTTAGTCTATTACGTGCATTATATTAAGTCGTCAGGAGAGTAAATAAATGAACTTTTCAAACAAAAATGAAAGGACAAAAATGATGACTGTTTTTCAACTAGATAAAAGCTCTCAAATGCTTAGATATGACTTTCATTGGTATAAAAGTAAAACTGAAGTATTATATTTTCTTATTTAAGTTTATACAAAAACTATGAATGTAAAAAATCAAATTAATTTTATTTCTTCTTATTTATGATCATTTAAATGATAAATATAAAGAAAGCCCTCCTACATTATTCTTTTCAAAATTGAGAGTTTACTTATGATATTTAGATATTTAATTACTATAGGTCTATCATGGTGCATTTTGCTGTTTGTTTCTCAAATCAATTTATTAGTTTCTTAATAAAAAGTTTACTTGCATTTCATGGCTGAATATTATGTTATTAATCAACAGGCTACAAGATCTAATAAATAAGTAACTTGTTTTATAATAGTGATGTTGTAACATACTTTAGAGACTTGATATTTGTTAGACGGTGTTTAATAATGAAGGGGAAAG